>NW_007726408.1:416822-439308 GCF_000696425.1 Galeopterus variegatus | reverse complement strand
TATATATATATATATATATATATATATATATATATATATATATATATCAGAAAAGAAGAAATATCTAAATCATCTAGGCTTCCACCTTAGGAAACTAAAAAAGAAGCAGGAATTAAGCCTAAAGTAAGCAGAAGATAAATAGTAAAATTGGAACAGAAATTAATGAAATCGGAAACAGGAAATCAATAGAGAAAAACAACAAAACCAAAAGCTAGTTCTTAAAAGACAAATAAAATCAATAGGCCTCCCAATTGCTTGGTAGCTCTGACAGTGCAGGTGGAGAATGTGTACCCAGTCCTCAGATTGATTTCATCACAGACAGGTTGTTTGCCCTGGTTACTGATGATATAACCACACACACACCCCCTCCTGAACCTTCCACACCCCTCACCACCACCTTTGGATGCAGTTCCATTCAGAAAGGACTCATCAAAGACTTAAAGGCAAACAATAAATGATTTTTTCAAAGTAAAGGTTGATCATCTAACTGGCTTTAAAGCCCCTGATAATCGGTGCTAAGACTCTGAAGCTACTCTCAAAGCGTAACTTGAATTTCAGAGTGTAACATTTCCACAGAACTTACTGAACCTCTCACCCTTTTTCTCACTCTCTCCTTTCTCCTCCAGTCTCTTCACCTCCCTCTGTGTTTCTTCCATTCTGCAGTTAAGTCATAAGATCACTTCAGGTCATAATAGTGGTTGTGTAATACTTTAGAAGTAAATATCAGAACATTTTAATCTTTAAATTAAAAAACTGAGTTGTTTTTAGATCCACTGGCTTTTAAATGAACTTTTTCCCCCTTGGAAGAAAGTTACTTCCAGTAGAAAAATTTCCATGTTTGTCCTTCCTTCTGTTCTTTCTCTTTCCCAATGCTCCCATTCATTTATTCTACAAGCATTTACTAAACACCTACTACGTGCCAGGAGCTATAACAGACCCTGAGATTAATACAAAAATAATAACAAAACATTATCCCCGTCTTTAAGGAACTTTTATCACATAAGGGAGAGGAGTAAGCCAACAGTATTTAGGGATTTATATGTACCAGTTATCCTTACATAATACTACCTAACACTCAAAACCACTCAAGTGCTTTCTCCCTATCATAAAGGCTGAAAATCTAGGGCTCAGAAGGGGTCAGTAATTTATATAAGTTCATGGGACAACTCACAATATAATTAGTATTAATATCCTTTTTACAATATGCCACCAAGATACATACAAGGTAGACATGTTGAAACTAAAATGCAATAACAGCAGCTAACATTTATTGTATATTCTCTATGTGCCAGGCCCTGTTCCAAGAACTTTAGACAGTGTCTCATTTAATTCTCAGAATGACTCTGACAGACAGCTATTCTTGCAACCATCTTGAGAAACAGCATAGTGTAACAGTTAAGAACCCTGACCCTGGAGCTAAATCAAGTGGGTTCAAATCTCACCTCCACAACTTACTGGATGTATGTCCTTAGGTGTATTGTTTAATCTCCCTGTGTCTAAAGTCCCATTTGTGTAAAATGAGAAATCCTATATTACTGTAGGGTGTCTGAACAACGTTAAGGGGAAGTAATACTTTTCAGGAAGAACAACTCAAGCTGGATGAATTAATTAGTCAACTACAGACAGAAAGAACATTACAACCTCTTCATAACCTTCAGGTTTTTCCTTGTACTGTAGTTTACTAAATTTCTGTATGAATGAAGAAAGGACAGGAGGGAAATGGCCTGAAAATGTTTACTCTATTAAGTTAAAAGGAGTAAGTGGTATAATATCTCTTTTAGGACATGACGCTCAAAAGGGGAATAGTTAAAGAGAGTAAATCCAGAAACTGGCAGTTCCTTCACACACAAAAAATTGTTTGGTAGGATCTGAACATTTATCAATATCTACATTGAAACACATAACATTTAAACACTGATCTTTACAAGACCATTTTGTTTTACAACTGATATCTTTCTGACTCACCTAAACATCACATATTAAAAGGAATTCCAAATAAGAAGAAATTTCAGCTTAGTCATTCAACTTTTGGGGGAAGAATTGTCAATTTTTCAAAATACCTTTTTACTTTTTTGAAGTCAATAATTGACAGTGGCTACCTTTTGAGGAAAGGTAAATATCGCCTGAACAGCTGTCACAGCTCTAGAAGCTATATTTGTGTGGGATTTGAGGATGTCAGTCTAGTTTCAGAAGAGCTAGAGGGTCTCGTCTTGAAGCGTACTATAGCAAGCGTACTGCATATATTGTATGCTACACATCAATAAACATGACAAAGCTTTCTAAAAATACTTGTATTCACACATTGCATAAGATTGAGAAAACAAAACACCAGTGTTTGGTGGGGGTTGGGGAGGGGAGATGAAAAGGAGATGGAGAGGGGCTGGGAGCCTAAGCTCAAGAAGAGGTATGTGACAAAACAGTAGGCATTTGCTTTTACGAGATAATTTCTTTGGTGAAATTTTTTTTTAGCCACAAAAAATTGACGATGAATGTTTATCCTGGCATCATAAAATGTGTAATATGGAACCTACACCTACTGGTTTTGAGAGTCTATTAATCTCTGAATATCTGATCTAAATAATTCACAATTATAGAGTGAAGAAATGATTTCTAATTTTCAGAAACTGAAAAATTTACCAAAAATGTGCTTAAGAGCACAGGATTATTGGTAAGTCAATCACCTCAAGAACACTAAATAACTGGTTGTCTTGAGAGGAATCATGCAAACGACATGATGAATCATTTAAAGAATCAAAAAAGAAATGAGGCACTCTGCAGAGGGTGTCAGAGGCATATGGCTCTCAGAGTTGTCATCTTTGTACTTTACAAATTCTCTTTATAAAAAGAACAACATAAAAAAATGTTCCTGATTTCATGACAACAGACCTAAAATATATTCAAGAAAAGTTAATTTGACAATTTAACAAACAGGAGCCAAAAGTAATAAAACAAAATGACTCAGGTGTTGTCAGTGAGCCAGCCAACGTTTACCAAACACTAATAGGAAGTTACCAAAAAAGGGAGACTGTCTTCCCTCTTAAGTAGTTTGCAATCCTGAAGATCTTAGAATATTTATTTCAATTCAGAGGACAAGTTCCCCTGTATATTTGATAAAGCTTCTTCTTAACTGTAATCTCTGAAGAAGCCTTTAGAAATCTAGAATTACGTGGGACTACAGAGGCCCTCCAGCCAGGCTTATACACAACACAGACATCTCCCTCAACTCCTGAGCAGAGGTCACTCTGTACCTTACATAGACTGCCCACCCGTATAGACTCCCATAAACTCTCTACTGCACATTTGCTGGAAGGAGTCTGTCTCCCTGTTGGTCAAGTCTAAATATGGATCAAAGGAAATAATGCAAATATATTTGAAATGTAAAAGATATAGAGATCGATGCATATATTAATATATTACCTATTTTTATTTTTCTTGATCTTTAACAGCATTTCAGTATCTTGAAATTATTTTTAATATTACCTCTGTCATGAAGCATCTGACAGTCTTATAGCTTGCTCTGGGATCCCCAGATTTGTATGCATGGAGCACGAAGACTGAGCTCTTGGTGACACACGATTAGGGACCTCCTTCTGGGGCTACCCTTCAACCCTGGCAAGGCATCCAACTAAGCCATGTCTTTTTTTATTTGCCAAATTTCTGAGATTACTTGTTATCAGTACCGTATTCCCCATAAGATTAAACTTTATTTTGCTCACTAGCACAAAGTAAATGTTCTATAAATAATTTGAATGAAAGGAGTATGCCAAATGATTTATCTAGAGAATTCCAGATAATCTACCAACGAAGCAATGCTTTCAAAGAAAAAAAATGAGATTAGTTTAATAAGGCATATTCCTAGTGAACCCACAAAAGCTCCTAGTAATCGGACTGTTACCTTAATGCTTCTAAATCTTCACTTTAATAATATTTTATGATTTTGCCAGAAACTAATATCATGTTTGTTGATTTGTAATTCCTAGAATTCATTCCCTTTTGAACAATTAAAGCACTGTGTGCTCATATGGCTTATCCCTGGGTACCTAATCTTTACAACTGCTTAAAAATTCTTTAAAAATTTACTGACAGTGGCTTTGAGTTCATGTTTACAAATTCTTTTCATTTCAGTACATTCAATCATCCAGATATTCCCTTAAAGCAAATAAAAGTTAACTATTAACCACAATAATAGATATCTATATGCAAAGTTTTAATGCTTATTAGTAACTATAATTCTGAATGCTTAATACATGTATATTTATATTTGAAAATAGGTGTTATATTTAGAAAAGTACAATTCTGAAAATTTTGTGGTCTGAATATGATTCATCCCCACCAAAACTCATGTTGAGGTTTGGTGGCCAATGTGGCAGTGATGGGAGGTGGTGCCTTTAAGAGGTAATTAGATCATTAAGATGGGTTCATCTCTTTCTCGTGAGCCTGGATTAGTTCCTCAGAACAGGTTGTTATAAAACAAGATTGCCTTTAGTGTTGTGATGCAGCATGTAACCCTCCCTCAACAGAAGCCGTGCTCTTGGACTTTCCAGCCACCAGAATCCTGAGCCCAATAACTGCTTTTCTTTACGAAGTACCCAGCCTCAGGTATTCTGTTATAGCAGCACTAAATGGACTAAGACTAAAAATGATCCAGACCATAATAATCTCTTGCATGAATACTGAATAACTGCATAATTACCAAATAAATGTTCCAAAATTATGTGTTTCTTTTCCAACATTCATCATGTTTTCCTTAAATCAGGTTATAAACTGCTTTTTGTTTGATGGTTGGTTTGTTCTTCTAGTGGATTCTTATTTCCCCAGCCTCAAGAACTGTTCATTCATAATAATGTTCTTTATATTTCTGCCTAGTTTATACTACCTTATGAAAAGGCAAACAAAGTTACTGTCTGAGAATCTTTTAGTAAGAGACTTTTGGTAAAGATGTGCACACGCAGATACTTTGCATTACATAAAATCAGATCCCAGAATTCCACTTTATGGATCATACTTTGTGCAGTGAGTGAAAAACTCACTGAATATACTCATTCACTTCAATATTAGATTCTTTACAATTTATTTATGTTGACATTATTGTTAAAACTTTGTTCCACAGGATAAGGAGGAAATCTAATCTAAAACTAAAAGCCTATTGCTAGAATCTTTTGTTGTGTTTTGGTACACAATAACAAAAGCCTCAACTTCAACTAAAGTTGAAATTGTCTAACTACTGGCAACAAAGATAATGGCATGTCACATATTTGATGTTAATTTCACTTCTTTCTGTCAGATCCTAAACTTCAAGGTTCAAATTATCCTACAAGAATTTCAAAATTTCTCTCTCTTTAGCCAGGAACTATAACTGTGCAGCTAAGCAATTCACCCATTTGCAATCATACTATCTGCAATGGTTAATTCTAAGTGTCAAACCGATCAGATTAAGGAATATCTAGAAATCTGGTAAAACAATCTTTTTGGGTGTGTTTATGAGGGTGTTTTCAGAAGAGATCAGCATGTGGGCCTGAGTGGGAAAGACCCACCCTCAATGTAGGCAACACATCCAATACACTGGGGGCTTAGAGAGAACAAAAATTGGAGGGAAAGGTGAATCTCTCTATCCACTGCAGCTGGGACACATTCTTCTCTCCTGTATGTGGACATCAGAATCTAGGACTCTTCAACTTTTGGGTTCCAGGACTTACACTAGCAGCAGTAACTCTCAGGCCTTTGGCCTCGGACTGAGAATCATACCATCTGCTTCCCTGGTTCTGAGGCTCTGGACTTGGACTGAGCCATGCTACTGGCATCCAGTTTGCAGACAGCCTATCATGAGACCCTTCAGCCCTCACAATTGCATGAGCCAATTACCCTAATAAATCCCTTCTCATATATATCCTATTGGTGCTGTGTCTCTGGAGAATGACTAATACAGTAATGCTCAGATTATAGTCACACAGAGGTTTTAATTACTAATATATCAGGAAAACTTAATTCAGCATAGTCTGGTTTTGCTTACCAGTCCAATACATGCTGGTGTCCATCTCCCACAGAGATAAAATGGGAAGAAATATCACATCAATTAATCAAACATAAGTGCCAGCATCCTATTAGGCACTGGCCTGGACCTTAGGAATCGAAAAGGAGTTAGGGGTGGGCATAAGACATGGTCTCTGCACTTTTAACTTAGAATATGGTAGAAAACATAGGTATATAAAAACACAATTACAGTAACAGTAATAGCTAATATTTTCTGAGCATTTACTAAGTACTAGGAACTATGCTAAGCTTTTAATAGAGATAATATTTTATCAATTAACCCACACAAGAACTCTGTGGAGTAGATTCTTTGTGAAACCTGACTTGCCACCTCCAGGTAGACTTTACCAACCTTTCTCTGTCCTACTTTCTCTGCACTACTGTTCCTTGTGTATTTTTCTATTACCATCTACATCGATGACATACAAGTATCACATATGGGCAGTAATAGAAGTGGTATAGAGAAGAACATAATAAAGTCTGTCTGGGGTGGCAAGGATGGTTTCACAAGTATGAAGAGATTAAGGGGTTTACAAGACTAAAAACTAGAATGGTAAAACAGAAAATCTGACTCAAGCCAGGTCTTCACAGCATAATTTGATTATTTTGTTTGACAATTTCAGTTTCCACATTTATCTGAAGTAGTCATATTCAAATACAAGCTTAAAATGCAATATTAAGCCCAGTGTTTAAATTATCACAATTTTGACTAGTGATAGTGCCACTCTATTTGCTATGAAGAGTTACAGACGCACTTCACTTGAAATATAACCCCACTTTTTATATCCAGAATTAAAATCTAGATCATTTAAGAATCAAAGCAACCTCAAAATCATAGTACTTATTTTTTTAACTTCCATACATTTAATACCATCTGTAAAAAGTTATCATAACCATAATACACTTACATGTATGTTTTGTGCTCTGTAATCAGATCCATAATGGAAAATAAAGTGAGTCTTTTATTTTTTTTAATCTCAAGCCACTAGCATTGTGCCTGGGCCAACATAAGTGCTCAGTAGCTACTTAATGAAATTTATTATAGAACTTGAAAATGAGTTGGTCACTAGAAGAGAACAAGAGGAGATTTCAAATTCCACATCACCATTCTCCAGAAGAAAGATTCACTGAATTTCGGAAACCAGAGAGATGATGTGAAGGTCAGGAAAAAATCGATTAGGCCTCTTTAAACTCGGTGAAATACTACTCCAACACCCCTCTGCTCTTTGCTTTAATTCCACAACTCTTTGAATAGTAATCCCTCTTCCCACAAATCTTCCTGCCAGGAAAGAGAGAAGACAATTGAGCATTAGCAGCATTTGGAAAGGATATACACCACTTGTTTGCATTCCACTTGATTCCGTTGTCATGTGTAAGTGTAATTAATACGAATTCATCCCTGTCTGACCATTTTTCATACATGAATCAAACTTCCGTTTTTCAGACTTCCAAGACAGATGAAGAGATCCATTTCATCCCAGGTACTGAGAACAGTGTTAGACTTACTGTCTTAATTGAATAATAATATTATATTACTAAAAAATAATACCTGTTTTTCCCAACTACTTAAAAAAGTTTGAAACCACAGACTTGAGTTAGAAGCAACCCTAGAGAACATTTAATTACTGCCATCCACTCCACAAATTTCCTACAACATCCTGGATGCGCAGATTCAATCTCAGCTCAAAAATTACTCCCTAGGGTTATGAGATTTTAGTTTTTATCTATTCATTAAATATTTACTGGATGGTTGCTGTGTGCCAGGCAATACACTATGCACTGGTGGAACAGCCCTAAACAAAACAGAAAAAATAAAAACTTGCCTTCATGGAGATTACACTCTAGTGGAAAAAAGCAAATAGGAAAAAGGTAAGATAAATATCAGACGGTAAAAAGTGCTACCAAGAAAAATTAAGCAGAGAGAGTAGGTAGTGCCAGTGGTGGGGGTTGCAACATTAAACACAGTGATCAAGGAAGCCATCACTAAGAAGAGACGCTTGAGGAAACACAAAAGAGACGAGGGAAAGAGTTCTGTGGATATCTGGGGAGGGCCTTCCCAGCAGAACAAACAGCTGTGAAAAGGCCTGGAAGGACGACTAGTGTGATCCTAGAGGCTGGGGCAGCTGGGGCAGGAGGAAAGGAACAGGAGTAGGAAGGAAAGTCAAAGAAGCGGGGAGGATGAGATCATGAGTGGTGCTGCAGACTACTGGATTTTACTCTGAGTGAGAAGGGGAGCTTCCAAGGGGCTTTGACTATAAGTAGCATGATCTGCTTTCTATTTTAAATGAATCATTCTGGTTGTCATGTGTAGAGAAGGCAGAGGAATTGAGAAAAAGACAGGGTGAACACTTAAGAGACTTGCAATACTGCAAATGAGAGGTGGGATTTTGGATCAGGGTGACAGCAGTAGAAGTGATGAGAAATAGATTCTAGATATAATTAGAAGATAGTTTCAAGGGATTTCCTAGCAGATTGGATGTGGGGCATGGGAGATAATAAACAACTCCAAAGGCTTTTGGTCTGAGCACCACAAGAAATGCTCTTACCTGGTGTGTGCAGGATGGCAGGCAAAGCAGGAAGATGGGTAAAAGAAAAGGGCAAATAGCTTTGAACAGGAGAGGGGCTGGCCTTAACCAGGAGCACGACAGTTCATCCACAGGGACAGGAGGAAGACAGCCTCTGAACAAGGTGCAGGCAGGGACAGCTGAGGAAATGCAAAGGAGATGAGGGAGTGTGGGGTTGGAGCTGCTGATGCTTTCCTGGATACACAAAATAATAAGATCCAAGAAATGTACTTCATACATCAAGAGGTCTTGCTAATTCACACAATGAGTTAAAACCTCGGGAGAACAACACCCACACAACTTTCATATGATTAGATTCTTTATAACATTTTTGTCACCATTTCTTAAAAACTTCATTCCGCAGAGTAAGAGGTAAAATCTAGTTTGGAAAAAATCTGTTGCTGGAGTCTTGCAATATATGTGTCTGTGTATTTTGAACAAAAATCTGAATTCCAAGTAAAGTTATAATGGCACATATAAAGGGAAAATTAATAAAAAAGTAAAGAACATTTTTTCCATATGTAAACTAAACATACAACTTTATACCTTCTTCCAAACTCAACATCAAGCTGTAATTTTTTAACTAGTTGCAATCAATGTGTCCATACAAGTAAGTTTTATTCTTTGGGCTTACCATTTGTGGATTTTATATGTATCTAACGTCTACACATTTTCAAATGCAATGGAAATGTAATGTTCTACCACTTAACCACGGTCCACCTAATCATTTCCCAAACACTGGACAGTTAGAGGTTCCCCCGGCTTCTTTAAATTATGTATTGTACATCTATATATGCCTTTATGCAAAATAAGTTTTTATTTCCTTATCCCTTAAGTGAAAATTTTAGATAAAAAAATTATTAGCAGTTTTACAAATGTACTCCAAGAGCATAAACCTTGCCATATTAACCTCTGTGTTCCAAGTATTTACTTTGGTATCTAATATGTATCAGCAATTCCAAATAAGTTTGTTGAATGAATAAGTAAATGAACAAATGAATAAAACACATCAAGCATGTCTCGTTATTATCTAGGATATTCTCTATAGGAAATTACTCCAATTTATTTCACAACCAGAAAATCTATAAGTCATCATATTTTCCCAGGGAACAACTAGCTCTAAGTTTTTCTAATTCACTACTTTGGTAAATATGATGTTCGCTTATTGTTCACTGCTAATTATTAACAAGGCTTAACAATTCTCCAAGAGTTTATTTACTCCCTGTATTTTCTCTTGCTGTAAATATACTATTTAATATTCTTTGAGCATAAATATATTTTCCTTTAGGTAAATAAATTTAACACAGTATTTTCCAATCCATCACCTTGCTTTTAAAACCTCTGTTTGAAGGTTTTAAACATTATAATAAAGACATCCCTGATATATAGATTAAAAAGAAAAAGAAAATCATTCCATTTCTATTTTTTAAAAAACTTTAGAGACTCTTAAACCAATATGATATTAATGAGACTATAAGAGCTAAATTTCATTTACATTATTTTTATTCATATTATTTCCTTTCTTAATTACTTAATTTTTTTCCCTCTTGTCTTAATATGATTTGCTCAGCATGAAACTCTCACAAATAGTTGGATATATCACTGGAATTTTTATTTTGTTCCATTCATCCTTTCCAGGTTTTAATAATATATATTTATACCACATATAATATATACGTCATATATAATTTATTTGCAGTAATTACTTTTTACCTATAGTTCCTCTCATTACTGTTCCTCCAACAATCATTTTGTTAAATTCTAGAAAGTATTTTATTGAGATTTTAATTATTAGTGCATTAACTATACAAAGGCACTTCAAACAGTTTATGGAAAAAAACAGAAGAATATGAATCTTTCCATAAATTTTTTGAAGACCTCTTATATATACTAATGTAGGAAATATTATCACCGTGACTGTATTTAGCTTTCACAATCAAGAACTGGATTTATCATATAATGGAAAGGTGGAGCACACACTGGTCCTTGATCAGAAATCTAGGTTTAATCTCAGCACTGTCACTGATAGTGCGAATTGAACTAACCTTTCTACACTTCCTTTAATTCATTCTTAAATTAAGGAAAATGCTAACCTTCCAGGTTAATGAGTGAATACGCCTAAAACACATACACACATAGCATTAAAAATGGGCTTTGTTTTAGGGTCTACCATAACTTGACTTTTTGCAATACCTCCATTTAGCTGCCTTTAAGTAAAGCATTACATAGATAAAGAGTCGATTCCAGGAAAAAATTACATACTATTAGAACTCTCTATTCTTTGCAGTGTTTAACAAAAACATATTGAACGAATTTTAACATCAGAAACCATTAAAAAAAAGGATAGACAAGTGGAAGACAAATAGTAAACTCTTAAAAATCCTAAATATTTCCCTGACTTAGGGTAGGAGTGAATATAATAAAAGATTTTATAAGAATGCCAAAAAACTTATTCTCAAGCATGACAAAGGACTCGAACAGTTTTGGTTTTGTGTGTGTTCTTGCACGTTTTCCAGCCTCATCAATTTCACTGCCTGGTGGGCTGGAGGCCTGTGGGCCGTGCACGACCTCTGAGATAGTTCAGACACCCATGCTATCTTACCTACAAAATCACAGATGGTCACATTATACTGAATATACCTGACCACCCAAAAAGAGTGGATAAAAGAGATCTAGAGGCCATTTTCCTTATGACTCTATAGTACATATTAAAATTAGGTAAAATGGCTATAACTGTATCTGATGCAACCTTAATATTAATTTATAATGATGCCTATATTTCAAGAATATTTTAACCCACAGTTATGTGTTTGCAACTCATTTTCAGTCACTATATATTTGTTTCAAAGTTACAAGTAGTTGCTAATCAAATATTAAATGGCAAATGTTTAGTCCTTGAATACCATGCATGCAACTTTAGTTTCCAATTTTCTCTCTATGTTGCAAGGAATGAGTTCCTGACGTGAAGTCATAAACTAGGCCCAAAATATGATTAATGGAGTTTCATATGAAAGCTTCCATTATTACAATTCTTTGTATTCCAAAGCTATCACTTTCAAGTTTTTTATTAAAATTATTCGTTCTTTGCCTCTTGAAACACAGATATCTTTTCCACCGGGAACTGAAATATTGTCTATAAATTGGCAAATAAAATAATTACAGTCTAAGACAAATCTAATATCACAGTCCCAACTGGTCCCTTACTACTGGCCAAGATTATACCTAATAAAGATTCACATTGTCACTTTCTTATTCAACCCCTCCACATCAAGAAAAACTGCTCACCTCAATGCTTTACATGGATCAATTCCCACTTCCCTCACCAGGAAAGTACACTGCTCTCAGTCCACCTATGTTTATAACCTTCTTTAAGACCCATTTCAAAACTTCACCTATTTTGCTGGAAGTAAATCTTATATAATATAAGCTGAACACTACAAAGACAGTACTGTCCCACTTTTAAATTATTCTGTCTTCCAAGTTTGTCCAATTTATATTATGGAATTTTTACACATTGGTTACTAGGTATGGGTGTTATTATGATATATAGTATATATATTGATTTTCATCCGTGGTTCTGGCTGCTCAAGGCAGAACTCTATAATCTTCCCCTGACTTTCTGCCTTTGAACTGGCCATAGAAAAAATTTTCTGACCTACCCTGGTTGTAGGTGGTAAGACTGCCACTTCAGGAGGGGTCTTGCCCCATACCTGAGAGGTAGGAATGCTGCACAGAAAGGCCAAGAAGCATCTGAACCAAAGGGCCTTGCTGGGTTTCCCTACTCCATCCATTTGTATCAGATCATACCCTTTTGTCCAATCATATTTCTACACAGTTGTCCTGCTTCAATCATGCCTACCCAATGAAACTTCCATAACAACCCAAAAGGACAAGGTTCAGAGAGCTTCCAGAGAGCTGAACACAAACAAGGAGGTTCTTGAAGGGTGGCACACCCAGAGAGGGCATGGAAGCTCTGCGCAGCCTTCCCCCACACCTCACCCTATGAATCTCTTCATCTGTAACTTTTGTAATATCTTTAGAATAAACATGCAAACGTTAAGTATATCCCTGAGTTCTGTGAGCCGCTCTAGTAAATTAATTGAACCCAAGGAGGGGGTCGCGTATAACCCAATTTATACCCAGTCAGTCAGAAGCACAGGTAAAGCAATCTGGTGCTTGTGACTGGCATCAGAAGTGGGGGGCAGTCTTAGGGACTGAGCCCTCAATCTGTGGATTCTGATGCTGTCTTTAAGTAGATAGTGTTGGAACTGAATTGGAGGACACCAGCTGGTGCCCGAGGCAGAACTGCTTGCTTGCTTGCTGGTGGGGAGAAATCACCACACATCTCTGTCGGAAGTGTGTTGAGAGAGTATAGTGGGAGTCACTGAATTTGTGTTTTTTCCACCCATTATGTTAACATTAAAATGTAATAATAACCTCACTTCTCTTGTTGTAAAAAGGTATTAGGGTGATGGTGGAGGTGGTTACACCTAATAACAAGAGTTAACATTTAGTGATAGCCAAGTGTTCTTACATGCATTAGCTCATTTCATTTCCAAAACAACCCTATTTTCTAAGTGCTGTTATAACACTCATTTAAGAGACTTGGAAACTGAGGCACAGAGTGGTCATTTGACAAAGGTTACACAGTTTGTATGTAAACGTTTAACAGACATTGATGCTTTATTTGCCAGGGACAGTGAAAGCACTTTGCAAATATCAAATCATTTAATCCTCATAATTCCCCTACAAGGCAGGTGTTATCCCCATTCTACAGGTGAGGAAACTGAAGCACAAGAGATTAAGTAATTTGACACAGTCACCTGGCTAGTAAGCAGCTGGCCATGGTGTGAGCCCAGGCAGTGTGGAGTCAGAGGCCTCAAGCTTAATCACTATGTTTCTAGTATTCAATTATAGCAAGATTCTGTTAGGTATTACTTTTATGCATTCCTTGGTTTGCTACACATGTAAAAGCTTAATATGTAAAAAGTATGGTACTAAGTGCAGTGGGAGAATATAAATACAATTAATGGCTAATTACCTAACCCCCAAGAGTTTCTGGTCTACTGGGGAGATGTGAGCCACGCTCAAAAAAAGATACGTCAAAATGAATAAAGTAGTCAAATGTCATGCATGTGGTTCTGAGAAAGTGCTGACATTTAGCAGAGGCCATTGAGAAAGATTTCATGATAAAGCTGAACAGGAATGAGGACCAAACATCCTATGGATACTTAGCAACATGTGACTGTGCTCTCACATCTGTCTTCCCCACAGACTTAAGTCTTTTAAGAACAGGGACAATTTTTATCTTTGTCTCTCTAGCACCCAGAATCACCATCACTCAGTAAATACCTGTGAGACAGGAGGTACAGGGAACAGGGATAATACCTGCCTTGTAGGGGAATTGTGAGGATTAAATGATTTGATATTTGGCAAAGTAAAGCATCAATGTTTGTTAAACATTCACATACAAGCTGTGTAACCTTTGTCAAATGACCACTCTGTGCCTCAGTTTCCAAGTCTCTAAAATGAGTGTTATAACAGTTAGAAAATAGGGTTGCTTTGGAAATGAAATGAGTTAATGCATGTAAGAATGCCTGGCTATCACTAAATGTTAGCTCTTGTTATTAGGTGTAGCCACATCCATCATCACCCTAACACTGTTTTACAACAAGAGAAATGAAATTATTGTTAGATTTTAATGCTAAAATGGTTAACGAGTAGTACAGAAAAGCACATTCTAAACAGAGAGAATACCATAAACTTAAAGGGAAAAGACAAAAAAAAAGCATTTTTTACATTTTAGTTGCTGCATCACAGGCAGGACTTTTGTGTTGTCCAACTCCTGGGGGCCCCGTGTTCACTGTGTTCCATTTGACTGCACCCCCTCTAGGGCAAATACAGTGTGAATGGACCCCCCTGCAGCAGTGTAACACAACAGCCCTGATTACAGGCATCCATAGCAAGGGAAAGAAACGGTCCAGCCAGTTTTGCTTTCCTCCTTGTCACTCCTTGATACATGCCATGGAAGTGTTCTTGGAAAACTCTGAACACTTACAAGTCTGTACGAGGAGTGTTCAAAAATTTATATTATCTTTTAATTCCATTTTTCCACGAACTTTTTGAAGTACTCATATTTTAAAAGTAATGCTCAGGGGAAAGGATAGCCTCTTCTACTAATGGTGGGAAAACTGGATATCCACATGCAAAAGAATGAAGATGGACCCTTAACTTACACTATATACAAAAATTAACTCAAAACAGATTAAAGACCAAAATGTAAGACCAAAAACTATAAACTCCTAGAAGAAAATAAAAGGGAAAAGCCTCAAGACACTGTATTTGGCAGTGATTTTTTAGATATGACACCAAAAGCACAGGCAACAAAAACAAAGAGAGACAAATGGGACGACATCAAACTTAAAAGTGTCTGCACATCAAAGGAAATAATCAACAGAGTGAAAAGGCAACCTATGGAATGGGAGAAAATATTTGCAAATAATGTATCTGATAAGGGGGTTAATATTTAGAATATATAAGAAATTTCTACAAACAACAAAAACCTGATGAAAAAAATAGGTAAGGGACTTGAAGAGGCAATTTTCCAAAGAATACATACAAATGGCCAAAAAAAGCATATGAAAAGATCAACATCACTAATCATAACAGAACTGGAAATCAAAACTCACATCCATTAGGATGGCCACTTTCAATAGAAAAAAACAAGCATCTTATATGAAGTCCCTAAAGTAGTCAAAATCATAGAAGTGGAAAGTAGAAAGGTTAGTGCTAAGGGCTGGAGGAGGGGGAATTAATGTTTAATAGGCAAAATTTCAGTTTTGCAAGAAGAAAAAGTTCTAGAGATCTGCTGTGCAACAATGTAAATAAACTTAACACTACTGAACTGTATACTTGAAAACAGTTAGGATGGTAAATTTAATATTATGTGTTTTTTACCACAATAAAAAAATTGTGCTAACACAAACATGTAATGTTCACGTGACACAGCATGGTAAAGAATAAGTGTGCCAGTTTCAGGGAGAAGTGTCACAGAGTGTCACACAGACAGACTGAAGCCGACTTCTTGGGTGTAGACTCTGGCTCCACCCAGTAGTTTTGTGACCAGAGAAAGTTACCTTTCCTTCTGCCTAAACATCCTTATCTTAAAATAAATTAAGGTAATAGTATTACCTCACTGGGTCACTATGTGAATTACCATATGCAAAATGTTTAGAAGAGTACCCACTCCACAAATCTTAGGTAATATTTCCAGGGCGTGGGCAGCTAAAATGATTGCTAATTCACATTCTGCCACAAAGAGTGACTGCCTAGACTCCTCCCAGCGTAGGACAGGAACATGCTGAAATCAGATAAAGAATAATACCTGTGCCACCACTCAGTGGCAACCCACTGTCACACTTGCTGTGAAACAAGGCTCCTGCCATGTGGCCTTTGACACATACTGCAGATCATACCATTTCAAACAGTGGTGCTAATATTTAATAAAAAGCCTAAATAGAAAGCGTGTAATACTCCCAACTTGAGTTTAGAAATACCTATAAAACTTTTTTTCTCTCTCTCTACATATATTCAAGGAAATTAAGTTTTAAATGTGGAAAAAGTTTAAGGATTTCCTAGTGAGTACAGATTTTCCTCCTGACAAAAGAAATTTTGCTATTAGCAACAGCTACTGTTAGAACAAAGGTATTCCAACTATTTATTGATTCTGATAGTCAAAGGAAAAAGAAAGGTAAACACATGAAAAAATTTGTAGACAGAAAGGACATACAAAGGAATCAAGTTGAATTAGAGAAAGGAAAAGAAAATCAGACTCGTGCTTTTGGGTAAACATGGCAAAGATTGCTTGCTATTTGAATTCTAGTAGCAGGTTCTATCTGCATCATTAGAGGTGTTCAAACTAAAGACATTAGTATGAAATCAGTTAATTTTGTGTTCTTACTTTGAGCTTACAATAAAGAAAAGGGAAATATGGGCGAATGAAAAAGAGCAATGTTTTCTATAGAAGCCGCATGAATGACTTCATATAACTCATGTTAACAGCCTTATGTCATCTTACTTACAACTCACTTGAGGTGGGTGTTGCAACACTACTAGGCAAATGTAATTAGGTAATAATCCTCACTCTCGCCCTGCAATGTCAATCCCTACACCACCAGACAGAAAAGGGGAGGAAGGGAATGAAACTGTTAAAGTGAATAAAACAAGAAAATTTCCAAGTCAAAGGTAGCATTATTTCACATGTCAGTTTCACACCAGTAGGGAGCATAAACCCAATAGAGAAACCTGCTTTAAAAACAAACAGAAAGAATTTAGAGGGAAAAATGTAGAAAAACAAATTTGACCCCCCCCCCAAGTAATTTACATTAGCTTATTAACTATTTGAAAATCTGACTGCTTCTGGCTAACCAGGCTTGTCTTAAATAAAATTCTTTATTGACATTAATTTCAATAAAGCATGATGTTTTGATCAAACAAGATGTTACATTTGCTTTGTATTAAGAAATAAGACTTCAAAGGGATGTTTGAAAAAAGTGTGGTATTTCTAAAAATAATACTCAACAGGCCATAATATACCAATTACAAGCTATAATATGCAGCTACAAATTGTGTTCCAGTAGAGAGAGTATTGAAACAGAGTGTATCAGAGTAGAAACTGATGTAAATCTAAGACTAATTCGACAAATCCAGCGCTGAATAAATTGATATGTCAATGCTCAGTAAAGGTTCTGAACATTGTTGAATATCAGAATTTAGAGACTTCCTGATATTACCTACACAAACAGTAAACCACCACTTATAATGAACAGTAGAGTAAATGCCACGCCAAAGAGAAAGGGCTAATTTGTATGCTTTTTGGCTGATTGTATACTTATATGCTAATAGTGAAAACAGTACTGTGTTCTTGTAATGTGCCCTTTTTAGACTATTTTTTGTGTTATGCATGAGAGATATAAGGTCACAGAAAATAAAATAAAGAAAACCTGAGCAAACTCACATACCTTCTTTCCCACTGTGACTAACCAAACTTTAAAACCTTGACTACAGGTACTATACTGCTAAACAAATACCTCCAAAATTGGATCATGAAAAAAATACATACAAAATGAGATTACCCAATTAAAATACAATGATTTCTGGGATCAAAAATTTGTGCCCTATTTAAAATTTGAATCTTATGTTTAAAAAGTTCAGGTGGTCATGATAAGTAGGCAGGGACAACGGAGAAAGTCTGGTCTTGGGATTCAGGTCAAGTATAGGAACTAAATAAACAAGAGGAACCAAAGGATCCCCTAGTGACACAAAACCTAAAATAATGCCCTATTTACAACAGGCACTCAATAAACTAATTTTGTTGTAACTAATAAAGAAAACTGAACTCTCAAGCCAAAACAAATATGAATACTCCTGATTTTTTATCCTTCCATCTTTTACTATGTGATTCAATTAACACAGATTAACAACTACAATCTAGTGCTTGGTATCTATCTTTTTCAAAGGTTTCTGTTGAAGGGCACACTGACTCTTCTTATGTCAGAAATTCATGGCCACATGCAATGCTTTATCCATCCTGTAATAAGTATCTCAGCAAAGGATTTCTAACACTAGAAATTTCAAAGATGCAAAAAGGTTTGAGGAAGAAGGTAAAAGAGTTTAAAAGCAGAATGGGAAAAGAAAAAAAAAAAGTTTAAATCAAAGTCAAGGGATGTTTTATCTGATTATATTATTTACAGTTAAAACCCTCCAATGACTGCCCTGCGTAAGCATAGCCTCATAGACCCTATTCAGCCTAACCCCCCAAAAAACATCCCAGGCTCATGACCACCCCATCACCACCCCTCACTCACCTATGCTTCAAACACTGCTTTGATTTTTCTGTGTCTTTACACCTGCTGTTAACTGCACCTTCAATGCCCAGTATGGTAACAGAAAGAGCAAAAAACTCTTTTGCTTTTTAAATCCTGACTTTGTATCAGTGACACTGTCATTTAGCTGCTGTTAACGGTTTCCACATCCACCAAATGGGGATGTTTCACAGCATTAGGAAGATTAAATGAGATAACATATGTAAAGTACTACTACTGTGCCTAGTACATAGTAAAGCAAGAAATAAGCACGAACCAGCTCTGTCTACATCATTTACATTATGTGCTGAACTCCTACTCACTCTTCAAACCCCAGTTTAAATACCCGTTTCTGTAAAACCTTCCTTAATCCTGTGTTCTATTTACTCTTCCCAAATGAATCAATTGCCCACTCTTCCGTGTTTCCTCTGACACTTTTGAGAAAACTCCATTGTACTGTAATTGCTTATGTGTCTTTCTGCTCCATTATAGAATGAACATCCCTAAGTGGGATTTTTATCTATTTAATTACCGCCTACCCCAAATCTGACAGAAGGAAGCTTAGTTAGCATTTGTTGAATGGATAAATGAATGACTTCATTAAACTATGACAACTAAAACCCTTACGTGGCCTTTTCGAACATTTTGATAATGGACTATTTTTGCTTTTAAAAGAACAATCCTATCTTAAAGTGGTACCCTACCTGCAACAGAATTTCTTTTAATGTTTCTGCTCACCATTCATTCATTTATTCAATAAGTGTCTCCTGTGGGCCAAGAATACATCCTAATTGCCAGTGAACAAAATTAACCAAAATCCCTGTCCCCATGGGCCTTATATTTACCACAGATAAATTTGTGGAGGAAAGAAGTTACCACAGCAAACTTGTCTGAAAAAGGTACAAGCCACATTTTGTTATTCATCAACACTTACTAAGTATCAAAAGGACAAAAACAACAAAACCCTGACCGCATATAAAATTTAACTACTTAAAAAATGACAGTATGGGCCGGCCCGGTGGTGCACTGGATAGTGCGCCGCTTGGGAAGCGCGGCGGCGCTCCCGCCCGAGGGTTCGGATCCCACATACAGACCGGTTCCCGCTCACTGGCTGAGCGAGGCGCGGGAGCAGCGCCGGGGGTTGCAGTCCCGTTGCCGGTCCCCGGTCCGGTGCGGGGGCAACACTGAGGGTTGCGATCCGTTGCCGGACACGGAAAAAGACAAAAAAAAAAAAAAAAAAAAAAAAAAAAAAAAATGACAGTATGAAATTAATCCAGATTGTGTCCCTCAAAAATGCTCGTCCTGGGGACCCACTTCCTTGTAGCTAAAAATAATTCTTGACTTCTCTTTGTGAGCCTTAAGGATTTTACATGTACAACTACGTGCTTTTTGCACAGATCCTAATACAAAGGTTTTTTTGTTTGTTTGTTTTTTTTATTTTGTTTCTTAATGTTAAAGCCTGTTGTGACCTTAGAAGATTTATTTTGTAATGAAGAGGGCTTTTACAAAACTTGGCATTAGGGTTTTTATTCTGTGGGGGGTGTGTTCCAGAAGTGAGATAGGCCACACCTGGACTGAATCAGGACCATTTCCCAAACTGAGCCTCATAGTTCAGCCAACCAGACCAGAGACCACATTAAGTGGCTGTAAGAGGGAAAGGCCCCCACGGTTCTTGCACACCAACATTTCCTATTTAGTCTCCTGCTTTATCCTTCGTTGTATCCACCTTGTTCCCCAAACATGCCCTAGGCTTTCCTTCTTTATCCATTCCCTTGCTGAGGTCCTGTCCTCATTCCTACTGTTAAACTGGTCCTCATGTGTCAACATGTCATTTCCATCAGTAAGAGCTTCTGGCTTCCCTCTGCTGGGGATAACCATACCCTCTCTGAATTCTCTTATGGAGCTTAGCAAGTTCTACCTTGCTTCAATCCCATCTTGCCACCCTTACTGGAGTATAACCTCTCCTCACTGTTCTCACGTCTGGAAGGAAGGGGACCTTACACACAACAGGGGCTCAATTTTCCCATCAGATAAAAGAGTAACATAATACCCAGATTTTTATCCGATGTTTGCCATAGCTGAACACTAGGAGCTTTATTTAGAGATTCCTCCAAACATTATTCAATTTTGATATCACAAATAAAGATTCAGGTTTACTGAACAAATCTTGCTACCTAAAAGTATGTTATTTATGTTAGAAAAAAACCAAAAAGGTCCGGGTGTCACAAGCAGACAATGCTGAGGATGCTAAGAATCCTGGTCCAGTCATTTGACTTTAAAGGGAGATTATCTAATGAAGGGTCTTGACAGCACAGGTTGTTTCCATACAAAGAGGTTTAATTTCAGCTGAACTTTTTTGTCATTTTGGACTATATGTGCTGAAATTGTACTGACAGCCTTGTCCTGTTTCACTAATTAACAGTATAAAAAACAAAAGGTCAGTAGACAGAATTTGGATACAAAGTGCAGTGAGCTGGGTTTTAGGCTCATGGTTCCGACAAGAGGAGTTGAATAAATGAAGTCGGCTTCCCCCTTGAGCCATCAAGGTAAAAGGGTAAAAAAAACACCAACATCAAACAAGTGGCGAATGTACAAATCAGCAGCAGCCCCAGGTTTAAAGTGCTTTCATCAAGCCCAGCCACAGGGAAGAAATACTTCACAGCACCCTAAGGGAAACAAAAAACTGAATTACGAAATGAAACATTAAAAAAGCATCAGCAGTGTGTCTTAGAAAAACTACTAGTGAGATTTAAGTCACAACCCACCACTTGCCCACAAAAGTACTTTCTAATAATACCGAGCACATTCCAAACAGCTTCCTCTGCCACAAACTTGCCAACTGTACCTCCCCTGTTCAGCAACCAGGCTGAAAAAAATCAAGGCCAGGGGAACCTTACCCCCCCCCCCCCTTTTTTTTTCTTACAGTAAATTGCAAACATCTATCTTGCTCGGCATTTATCCACAGTTGGAGTAGTTCCTAAATAAATTTAGGAAGTGAACATGACCTTTAATAGATAATTTGGTGCCCAACTGGAAAGCAGGAGAGGCAAAAAAAAAAAAAAAAAAAAAAAAAAGAGAGAGAATGGGTGAATATGGATTTCAAGGAAAAAGTCAGAAAAACAGAGGAGCAAGAAATTCATTTGGGAAAAGGATGGAAGTTGAAAGGCAATACAAAAAGCTCAAAAACATGACTCTTAGCAGTGGATCACCTAAAAAGAAAAAAGCACAAAAAGGAGAGAAAATAATACTCCATCTAAAGACAAACGACTAGAGAAAGGAAAAAGGGGAGAGGTAGCAAAAAAACAGTTTTATAGTCCAGAATCACTTAACTAAAAATGATCTTACTGTGACTTTATGACTGGGTGCCGGGTTAAAAAGAAAAGTACAGAGAGTGGCAGTGAAGAAATAAAGAGGAGGAGTGCAAGAAAGTAGAGACCCTCGTAAGCTCAAGGAGAGGCATCAGGTTAGGCTGGATCAAGGGAAAAGCTTGTGATCAGCGGCACTCCTGGAAGTGCTGATGGGAGCAACCACCACGCTGACTGCCTGGTCAGTGGGCGATGGAAGATTCCACGTGGGCTCGGGGGGCGAACCCACTCCCCCCCGGGGGAGCCCTGGAAGCCGGACTGACAAACAGCTGGGCTCCGGAAGCAAGAAAAGTGGAGGATTCTCGAGACCCGACGAGACCCGACAGGGACCCCCAGGGGAGCAAAAGGGTCCTGGGTCACGGGCGGGACGCCTGGGTCCCGGGCCGCCCTCCGCGGAGCCCGAACTCACCGATGCCGAGCCCCACGACCAGGCGGCCGACGAGCAGCGTCTCCTTGTTGTTCGCCGCGGCCAGCACCGCGGAGCCTGCAGTGAAGAGGGCACTGGCCAGGAGGATGGCGGCGCGGCGGCCGAAGACGCCGTTGAGGGCCCCGCCGGCCAGCGCCGAGACGGCGGCCGCTCCCACCGTGCTGGACACCAGCAGCTCCTGCCACAGCGCGTCCAGGCTGAGCTGTCGCTTGAGCAGCAGCATGGCCCCCGACACCA
>NW_007726408.1:393351-416267 GCF_000696425.1 Galeopterus variegatus | reverse complement strand
GCCGCCTTCCTCCTCCCGGCTCCCGCTCCGGCTGCCAGGGCAGCCGCCGCCCCCGCCGCTCCGGGGAGAAAGTTGTTGCCCGCCGTGCTCCGGCGCGGTGGAGTTGGAGCGTAGCGGGTCTCACTCCAGACTCACGCCCAGCGCCTGCCGAGCTGGCGCTGCGGAGCGGGCGGGAGGCGGGGCCGCGGGTCACGTGCAGCCCGGGGCTGGCAGGGCGGGGTCGCGGAGACACCCCGCCCCCTCCATGGGTGGGGCCAGGCTCAGCGCGCCCTGGCCCCTTATACCCCGTGCTGCCAGTGGGGTGCGACCTCTGACCTAGGCCCTTTCATTTAGGGCTCTGGCACCTTTACAGAATTAACCCTGGCTTCGGGGCTGCATCTGGGGAGCAGGCCAACGTGGGGATGCCAGATATCTGGCTTCGAGACTGAGAAAGCCACCTACAATGTTTGTACGGTTTGGGAGAGTAGGAAGAGAGCCCCTAAACCAGCCAGACTTGCCTTCTAACACCCTGGGGATTGCCAGAGCTGGAAAGAGCCCGGGAAAAATATCCTGGTATGGCACACAGCAAGTACCCTTCCTTTTATAGTATTGTGACATTACCTAGTGTGGTCTGTTTCCCTGGCATTAAATGAGTTTGTTCCGGAGCCATGCGGGACCGTGTACTCCCATTTCTATAACGAGTTGTCTCTCCCACTGTCAGTCCCTCCTCAATTTGTGCTTATTTTACAGGCGTGATATGTCTTGATTCTTTGAAGAGAAAGATTACACATCTCCCCAGGTGAATCCCAAACCTCCTTTCATGGAACTCTGATGCGTAAAAGAAAATTCACATATTTACATTCCACTCTTGAATAACCAAGTAATTCCCACTGATAGAAAATCCAAGAATCTTATGCGTGATTCGGTAGGCAATCTCCTCATCCCTCCCCCAACATGCTAACCACGAGGAGGGATATCTTCTTCCCCGAGATATCCTCACCGTTACCCTCCACTTAGAAGCGCTATTTTAGCTGCTTCATTTGCTTGAAACAAAGGATGACATTAATTGCAACCAATTTTTTTAATTGTTTTTAATTGCCAGTGTTGGTTTGTTTGGATTTTTTCCCCTTTGATTTAAATATTTTGTAAATTATTTCATACAGTTTCACTTCAGTAGAGAAAGATGACTTTGTCCCTCTGATCTGCTTTCCTTCTTCAGTCTGAGGGCACCAGGTAAAGCATCGCAGGATTCTATTCCTACAGTTCCAGTGCTTCCCTTTTTTGAGCAAAAGATTTCTTAGCATGCGGCCTATTTTTCATGCAGTCTAGAACTTTTTCCTTTTAGAGAAAAGCATTTTGTACTCCTTGCTTCAATAAAGTTACATTAAAATTTGTCAAGATTGCTTTCATTTGGATTATCAGTCATGATTATCTCCATAATGCTGCATTTTGCTTTTCAGCAACAAGGAAAAATGAATTAATGAGCTCAGAGGGCTTAACTGTTTAAATTTTTGTGTGGCTTTAAAGCAAGGCTCTACCATCAATCCCACGGATCAGTTAAACAGAGAGAGCCTTGAGCTCTGGCGCAATGAACTCTAATATTCAGACCTTAGAAAAGCTTCAGGTTAGAGCGCGCCTTTTTCCGTGACGACTATAGTACTGCGCCCCCTGGTGGTAAGCCTATTCACATGGCTTCTGAAGAGAATAGCTTCCCAGATGAGAAGCAGCTGGTACCGTGACAGTTTCCTCTTGCTGAAATGAAACAAGCTGATTTTTTTTACCCAGCTGGTGTAGTGAACATGTTGGCTCCTGAGCATCCCTTGGAAATTCAGCTTCTAGGTAACAGAACACTAAACTGCTCAAAATGATTCTGTTTCGTATTAGGGCATTTGCATACCTGCGGTCAGGTTACATCTGAGAAGACGTGTGAAATGAAAAAATGCATGAGAGAGTTAAACAGTTTTTCTCAGCCCTTGGAGGGAGCCAGGTTCAACTTGGCAACAGATTGTGAGTCTAAAATGGATCTCCCTGAAGCTTGCCCAGCTGCAGATTACGTTAAAATGGAAAGCCCGCGGGCTGAGAATCCAGAGACATAAGGGCCATCACCACTATTGTTTTACTGGAGAACTTTCAGCAAACCACTGGATGAGTTTGTGCCTCGTTTTGTCTCATTTGCAGAGCAGATAATGGTGCAGCAACTATTCACTGATTAGAGTAAGTGTGAAAAAGTATTTTTGAAATGTAATTGCTATTGCAGGGTCAATTATAATTATAAGCATCATTATTGGTTTTCAAGGTAAGTTTTAAAGCCTCAGTTTGAAGGACGGACGTTTGTTTTACAACCTTTAGGAATTCTAAGAACCCACCATAGAAGAGGGAAAGGAAAGAGAGAGGTTTTGGCTATACTGCTACACATCCTGAATGTCAGGCAAAGACACTGGTAAATAATCTAATTGAAATTTTTATTGTTGGGAGTGGATGGTGGAGTTGGTATCAGAGTGTTTTCTTTATATTTATTAGATGTTTATTTTTAATTACATAAAAATAAAAAACTCCTTGTTGTAAAGCAGTCTCACAATAAAGACAACACCGGTCCCTTCCCATTATCTTTCTCACCATTACAGACTCCTTCCCCAGAGATAACCACTTCCACCACTTTGAAATGTATTTTTCCAGAACTTTCTCTATGTACGTGTATGTAGAATGGTACTTCAAAAAGCTCATGGAAAATGGAATTAAAAGATAATACAAAATCTCGTGTGAATTTTTTGAAGACCCCTCATACACAGTAAAATGCAGAGGTTGTTTCACTTGATTTTTTATCAATTAGGTTGCAAGAGATAGGTGAGTCATTGTGCAGTACAATCGTATATTGAAACAACATACTGTACCCCACAGTTATGTACAAGTAAATGTTAAAATATTTTGAATAAACAAAAAAAGAAAACCTAAATCAAGCTTATTTAAACAAAAATAGTAGGGGAGATGGAGGATTTATTGGCTCTTGTCTCTGAGAAGTCTATAATAAGTTGGCTTCACATGGACATAGTTCTCAAACACCAGGATGTCACCAAGACTTCCAATCCACTCTGCTTCTTGCTACTTAGGCTCCACTCTCAAATTTCATGTGGTGCCCAAATGGCTACAGCAGCCTCCGAGCTCTATATTCTTTTCCACTTATGTCTAAGGAGATGGAATAAGGGCCTCTTTGTCTGAAGCCCTAGCAAATTTCTTATTGTATATAATTGGATCTGTCCATTGTTTGCCCATTCTTGATCTAATTACTGCAGCTGGGAGATCGCAATTTGATGATCAGGTTAGGGCCAGTCATTGGCCACCTCTTGAGCTGTGAGTGAAGGTAAATCATATGGGCTGAGATTGTAGGGGATTCCCATAAGAAATCTGATGGACTGTTTTGCCAGAAGACACACAAATGCTGGCGATAAAACCATCAGATTTGAGTGACCATAAGTAACTAGTAAAGTAACATGGCATAAAAGCCAAGTAAGCATTTCAAGAAGGGACTAGCTAAGAGAATCAAATATATTGCATAGAGATCAAAGAGAATGAAAATTCATAGGAAATTATTGATTTTTTTTATTATGGAAAGTCAATGGATGGTATTGATGAAAATCATGGTGATGTTTTGATGGTATTATCATTAGGAAACATAGTAATACCTTTTAGTTGTTCCTCCTTTCTGAATTATAATAGGCAATAGAAGCATCAGAATAAACATATGTTACTATTAATAGGAACAAAGGTAAAGCGTGGGTCCCATGGCTTAGTTATGAGGCAGAAGAGGTAGTTGGTGCTTAGTACTTCCCCCCAAATCTTGCCTTTCTTTTATTTGCTCTAAAGAGGTGGAGGAAAGAGATGGAAGGTGAGAGGCAAGAATGCAGGGAAATAAGAAAAGATGGTCAGTATACCCCAGTAGACAATGCTCTGTCTCGATCTGCTGCTACAGGGAGACACGGAGCAGGAAGCACAAGAAGGATAAGGTATGGATCACATTTTAATACACATAGACCCCACCCACTAATAACCATGACCCAACCAGAAATAGAACCTATAATACGTCATAATATCATCTTCTCCCCCTTTGGGTAGGGAGGGTTGCAATGCCTCTTCCCGCCCAGAGACCTTTAAGAGAGCAATTTCTATGAAGAAGAAATTAGTGGAAATAGCAAATGTGGGGTGAATTTTCTAGAAGTCTTTTGGTAAATGTGATAAAGGTGGGACCAGCTTAAAGAGTTATTAGGATAAAGAGAAAGGGTGAGGGGGGCGGTAGGCATGACTTGAGTTTATACTGAAGTGAAAAGAAGAAATTGAGAATTCCAGAGCCTGAATGATTAAGGGGACAAAGTCCCAAAGAAGGAAGGAAGGATAAGAGCAAGATCACAGGGGCAAGGCTAACCTACTGTTGTGGATTGAATGCTCCCAAAACTCATTGAAGCCTAAACTGTGTCCCCCAAAGTTTCAGTTATTGGAAACTTGGTCTCCACTGTGACAGTATTAAGAGGGTGGAAAATCCTATTATGATAATTGAGAGGTGGGGCCTTGAAGAGGTAACTAGATTGTAGGACCATGCCATAGTGAATGGATTAATAATGGTGGTCAGGGGCATGGTTCTGAGGGCTTTAAAAGAAGAGCACATGAGAGTCTCTCTCTCTCTCTCTCTCTCTCTCTCTACTCTGCCATTTTCTACCATGTGAGGCCCCTGCATTGCTGAAAAGCCACCACCAAAGAAGGCCCACACCGTAAGTGTTCCCTGGACTTTGGACTTCCCAGCCTCCCAAACTGTAAGCAATAAATTTCATTTTCTTACAAATTATCCAGTTCCAAGTATTTTGTTATAAGAAACAGAATAAAGAAAATTGGTACTGAGGAGTGGGGTGTTGCTTATAACAAGTACTTGAAAATGCGGAAATGGCTTTGGAACTGTGTGTTGAGGAAAACCTGGAAGAATGTGAGGGAGCAGGCTAGAGAAAGCTTAGCTGCTGGTGGGAGTTTGGAAGACAAGAAAACCAGGGAATGTTTGGAACTTCTTAGAGATTGGTTAAGTAGTGGTGAGCAGAATGCTGATAGAAATATCAACAGTAAAGGCCATTCCGAGATCTCAGATGTAAACGAAAGGAGCTTTTTGGAAACCATGGAAAAGATCACCCTTGCTATGAATTGGCAAGTAACTTGGCTGCATAACTTGGCTGCATATGTGTCCATGCCCTAGGACTTTGTGGAAGTTGGAAGTTAAGAGCTGTGAACCAGATTATTCAGCGGAAGAAATTTCTAAGCAGCAAAACATTCAGGAAGCTGCATGGCTACTTGTAACAGCCTATGCTGAGTTATGGCAGCAAAGGAACAGTGTAAAGCCAGAATTTATAATTAAAAGGAAAGCTGAGTGTAAAGATTTGGAAAATGTGTATCCTGGCCATGTGGTAAAGAAGCAGAGAGCATTTTCAGAAGAACAATTCAATGGTGTATGACTGTTGGCTAAGGAGATTAGTGCAGAGAGAAGGATTATCAAGAGAAGAAAGAAAAGACCTTGAAGGCATTTCAGAGATCTTGGAGGCTGCATCTTCCATTACAGGCCCAGAAGCCTAGGGAGACAGAATGGTCTTGGAGAACAGGCCTGAGGCGCCCCCCTTGGGCTCACTGCTCAGGGCCACCTCAGGATGCTGCTCCGCACACCAGCACCCCAGTTGCTTTGGATGCTTCAGCTGTGGCTAAATTGGCCCCAGGTGTAGCTGGACCCACAGCTTTAGAAGTACAAGCTGGAAGCCTTGGCAGCATCTGTGTGCTGTTAGGTCTGCAGGCTCACAGAATGCCAGAGTTGTGGAGGCTTGGGAGCCTCCACCCCAATTTTAAATGATGTATAGAAAAGCCAGGGGGCCCAGGAAGAGATCTGTTTCAGGGACAGATTCACTACATGAAGTCTTCACTAGAGCAATGCTGAGTGGAAATGTGGGGTCAGAGTTGCAGCAGAGAAACCCCATCAGCACCATGCCTAGTGGAGTCTGCATGGAGACATCAGAGTTGTGAAGCTACCAACTTGCAACGCCTGCCTGAGAGAGCTAAAGCATTGCCTGACCCCCCAAAAAGCCATAGAAGCAGAGCCAGCTGAGGACTTAGCAGTCTAAACCCCACACCAGCATGCAGAGAAAGTTGAACATGGGGTCAAGGTACATGATTCACCAGCTTTAACATTTGATGCCTGCTCTGTGGGGTTTCAGATTTGTTTAATACCTGTTACACCTTTCTTTTGGCCTATTTTTCCCTTTTCGAATGAGAATATGTACCCTGTGTTTATCTCACCATTGTATCCTGGCAGTAGATCACTTATTTTGATTTCACAAATGGGACCTAGAGACTTTGGACCTTTGAGTTGAAACAGGTTAAGATTTAGGAGATGAAATGAATGGATTTACATGTGCACCTCAAAGTTCCAAATATTGGAAACTTGGCCCCCAACTGTGACAGTATTAAGAGGATGGGAAATCCTATTATGATACTTGAAAGGTGGGGTCTTGAAAAGGCAATTAGGTTGTAGGACCATGCCATAGTGAATGGATTAATAATGGTGGTCATGGGCCTGGTTCTGAGGGCTTTAAAAGGAGAGGACATGAGAGTCTCTCTCTCTGCTCCACCATTCTGACCATGTGATATCCTGCATTGTTGTAGAGACACCTCACCAGATGTGTTCCTTGGACTGTGGACTTCTCAGACTCTGAAACTGTAAGCAATAAATTTCATTTTCTTACAAATTACCCTATTCCAGGTATTTGGTTATAAGAAACAGAAATGGACTAATACACTTAGCCATAGCGAGGAAGAAGGGTGTTTCTTCCTCTGAGGAGAAAGGCAAGCAAAAAAGGCTAGCAAGAAAGAAGATGGTATTAATAACAAGAATGGGGAAAGTGTTCTGTTAAATAGGTAACAGTGTGTGTTTGGGGTGGTGGGGATGGAGTGAGCCTAGATATAGGCAGAAAGACTCAAGTTCATATCTTCACTCTGCTACTTTCTTGACTTGGTAAACTTGAGCAACTTATTCTCTATAAGGTTCAGTTTTCTCTTCTGTAAAAGAGGGAAAACCGGATTTATCAGTATTTAGATGATTTCAGTTTTAACAGAAAATTTGTACTCAAACTAATAAACACTACAAAAATGTATTATTGGATACATCTGAATGTGCAGATGTTGGGCAGCATCAGGAATGGTATGATCAGTTCTTTGGAAAATGGTATCAAGGACCCAGGTTCTATCCTTTTCTCCACTTCACTATTCTTAGTATGAGTTTTGCCCTCCACTGACTTCCCTGAAAGGGGCAAAAAGACTCCGTCATTTCCACGTACCATATGCTTCCAATGTATACAGAAAAGTATAGTACCTAGTCCCTATCTTCAAATATAATATATTTCAGGTACTAAAAGACCCACATGACCATATATAAAAATACCCAATAATACAAGGGGTCTTCAAAAAGTTCATGGAAAGACTCACATCATTTTTTAATTCCATCTTTCCATGAACTTTTTGAAGTATCTGCATACAAAATATAGTGTGCCACATCTTTGCCAGAGACAAAAAATCCAGTGGAGTTCAACTTTGTTTACAAAGTGTCAGAATATTCTTTATTGACCCAGATTAGTAGCTGAAAATGATAAGGGTAAAAAAAATAGCAGACAAAACAACTTGGCCGGTAATGTCAAGAAATCCTTTAATTAAGCAGGATCCAATAATCTGAAATGAGAGCAGTGGGAAGTAGTCACTTCAAAGTAGAGTCACTAGTGAAACTAACCACTCACCTTCTTTTACTGAGAAGTGATTACTTTGGTGTGAGGATGGTTATTCAGCTAGTTCCATCCTTGGGCAAGTTGAAAATACTTTTTAAATGAATTGTATAATATTATGAGCTCCTCACTAATCACTCTGTTTTAAGCAATTTAATATGTTTCATTTTTCACTTTCAATCCAAATTGTAAACTCAATTGTAACACTGAGTCTGTCTCAAGTTGTAAGCCTGGTACTATTATAACCCAGCTATGCCAAATTGAGTGAATTTATCATGTTAAAACTAAGCAAAATATGGAGCTGAAACAATCAACTTCTATTTTATAGTTGGCTAATAAAGTTAGTGAGATATATTGACAAATTCCTTATTCTATTCTCTCTACTTTGGAGAACCAAAAATTTCTAATTTGATAATACAAATTGTGTAAGTCATTGTCCACATAAGTTGAATAGCATTAACAAACTTTTTCAGTATTTCAGCTAATCAAACTAAAGAGTAAATAATTTTATTTTGCTTGGGTTTTACAATCTACTTAGTTTCTATATTTATCTGGTCTATTAGTCATCACTCTGTTTTGTCATCAGTTTGGGGAGCCCTAGGTTACAAGTGATAGAGCCCAATCTCTGTGCATGTTACCTCCAAATTAATAGATATCTGTTGGGAAAATAGAATAATTTAATCAGGCCCCCTCACCTTAGGTCCGGTTGGGGGTGGTGTGGTAAATAAGTTGTGTGTGGGTGGAGTTGGTCTGCATGTGCAGTGCCACAGCTTGGCTGTCATCTGCCTTGGGTGTCTGATCCATGCGGCCATGCTCTCCAACCTGTGGCTCGAAGGACCTTTGTGCCAGTTACTATCTCATGGACCTGCATGTGGGGGGTCTCCTGACCCAGGCTGGCATGTGAAGTGTTTGTGACCCAGTCTGTGAATAGGCTTGAGGGGTCTGTGAGCTCCAGACCCAGCCCTGGCTTGACAATTGGCCCAGTTGGTGTAGGATTACAGGCAGGTAAAAGAGCTCGACAACATCTTACCTATCTACTTACCAGATGTGATCACTCTACTTATCACTCTATGGTTTTGCACATTATTCTAAAGAAAAATTGTCAAATAAAAGAAAAATAGCACAAATCCTCATACACAGAATAGGAATAAATACTTTGAAAATCTTTGAAAAGAAAACCTTGACAATTTTGTAGCTAAAAGCTAAGTCAATATAGTAATCAATCGGTAGTCTTTGGAGAATTACTCCAAACTCTATAGAGAACTACTGATAGAGTATGGATGTATTGTTCCCATCAAAACTCATATGGAAATCTAATCCCCAATGTGGCAGTGATGGAAGCTTTTTGTGTCATGGGGGTGGATCCCTCATGAATGGATTAATACTCTCCCGGGGGGAGGAGGGGTAGTGAGTGAGTTCTCGCTCTTGTTCCTGCGAGAGCTGGTTGTTTAAAAAGACCCTGGCACCTTCTCTCTCTCTCTTGCTTCCTCTCGCCATGTGATCTGCTTGTTTCCACTGGCTGCCTGCTGCTTTCCACCATGAGCAGAAGCAGCCTGAGGCCCATGCCAGATGCAGCTGTCCCAGAATCATAAGCCAAATAAACCTCTGTTCTTTATAAGTTACCCAGTCTCAGGTGGTTCTGTTATAGCAACACAAAACGGACTAATACAACTGGAAAGAGATAAACTATTTTAGTAGCTCTTCCTAATACTGAAAGGAAAAAAAGAAAAGAAAAAGGGAGCTTTCTAGTACGAAAAAGCATTCTTCAGAATGCAATGCAAAAAAGAAATGTGTTTCTGAGCTGAACAGCTAAGATAATTTTATTATTTTCTTTGAATCATTGATTTATTCTAAGAGATGTTTGGATGAGTATAGAAAAATTCAGTAAGTATGTTTTTGCCACTGGCTAATGATGACAGATATTCATCTGGGAGCGTTTTGGTAAGAAAATAAAAATGTAACAGTGCACTGACAAGAAGAGTAATGTCAATTTCTTTTGTATGATCTTTGTTTTGTAAAATTGCCATGAAATTTCCATGCAGGAGTTCTAGGATAAGCACAGCTATTTCTGATAGGCCTACAGGCTAAGCATAGGCTCAGCTTTCAATTATTCTTTTGATGGATGAGAGACTCACAGTGTGAGTGATAGAAGGAAAAACAGGCAACTAATATATATTCATAATTTTAAAGCCCTTGTTTATATTAAAAAAATAATTCTTTAAGTTTTGGTTATAGTTTAGGCATGTAGCAAAATGACTTTGTGTCTTTTATTTTTAAAACCTTATTTTCTATTTAAGTTTTTCTTAAGTTATGCTCTAATACAACTTGTATTTTTTTTTTGATCTCCCAACTAGTAGTAGATATTTATAGACATTTATTATACTTTGTGATCACTTCCCGCATTTGGATACTCTTTCTCTGTTTGGGTCATTGCCTGAATTAAGAGTTTCGCCTTGCCAAAATAGATGCCATAAGCTCACTTTCCCAACGTCCCCTGGAGTTAGGGACAGTCATGTGACCCAGGTTCAGCCAATCAAACAGATCTACATAAAACTTTGATTGGAAGAGAATAACATGAAGAGGGAGACTCTCCATAAAGTACATCCTCGTGAGGGTGGCAGAGACTGGCAGAGCGACATACAGCTTGAGCAGGTGGCAGCTGTGGTCCTAGTGGGGATCTGTCATGTCCAAACTTGGCAGCAGGAACTGTGGTGCCTTTACCCAGAAGCAGCAGCAGCAACAGCAGCAAAAGGGTCTCTACAGCAGCATTATGTATATATTCATTTATTATATATATAATGTATAACAGCCACAGTACAAATGCCAGGAGTGGAGAAATGAAGCTATATACTTGCAACGTTCTCACACTATATGTGAAGTGGTGTAACACCACATAAATGAAAGATGTATGCTATAAAATGTCAAACAACCACCAAAATAATGCAGAAGAGATTATAATAATTAAGCCAACAAAGGAGATAAAATGGAATTTAAAAACAACTTAATCCAAAAGAATGCAGAAAAAGAGGAAAAAGGGAGTGAACAGGTGGGTAATATGAAAGAAAAATAGCAAGATGGTAGATTTAAGCCCAACCATAGCAATAATCACGTTGAAGGTAAGTAGTTTGAGCACACCAATTAAAAAATAAAGATTATAAGATTATAAGGTTGGATATGAAATTGGATATAAAAAAACTCATCTATATCCTGCCTACAAGAAACCAAGTTCAAATATAATTGATATATTAAAAATTATATGTGATGTACTTATTGTGTATTGAATATAAAAGGATGGACGAAGATATACCATGCTAACACTATTCAAAAGAAAGCTAGAGTGGCTATATTAATATAGACAAATAAGATTTCAAGGCCAACAATGTTACCAGGATCATTTCATAATAATAAAGGGGTCATTCCAACAAGACATAATCGTAAAAGTTAAAGCATCTAAAAATAGATTTTCAAAACATATGATGGTTATGTAAGAAAAATAGACAAAACCACAATTACATTCAGAGATTTCAATACTCCTCTCTCAATAATGGCTAGAACTTGTACACAGAATATTAAATATAGAAAGTAGTCCGTAATAAAAATTTAAAAGATTTGGATAACATTATCAACCAAATTAACCTAACTGACCCGTCTCCCAACAACAGCAGAACACGCATTCCTTTCAAGTACATACAGAACATTTACCCAGGTTAGACCATATCTTGTACTACAAAACTAGTCTTAATAAATGTACAGTGATTCAAGACATTCAAAGTATATTCTCTGACTACAATGAATATAGCACATTTTGAAATTAACCATGGGTCAAAGAAGGAATTAAAGGAGAGATTAGATAGTATTTTTAACTGAATGAAAATAAAAAACACAACAGATCAAAATCTGTGTGATGCTGTTAAAGCAGCTCTAAGGGGGAAATTTATAGCACTAAGTGCCTTTAATAGAAACAAAAAAAAATCTCAAATCAATTACCTCAGTTTCAACCCTAAGAAACAAAAAAAGGAAGAACAAATGAAACTTCAGGTAGAAGAAAAATCAAAGTGGGAATCAATGAAATGGAAAACAGAGAAAAATCAATGAAACTTAAGCTGGCTTCTTTAAAAAGTTCAATAAAACTGATAATCCTTTCACAAGACTGATCAGGAAAAAAGATAGAAGACACAAATTACCAATGTCAGGAATGAGAGTGATTACATCACTATAGATCCCACAAATATTAAAAGGAGAATAAGTTAATATATTATAAACATTTCATGCCAAAAATTTTGATGAAATGGACACACTCTTTGAAACAGACCAACTATCAAAGCTCACTCAAAAAGAAATAGATGACCTAAATAGCCTTGTATCTATTAAGATACTAGCTGTAGTTTAAAACTTTTCCATGAAGAAAATTCTAGGCCCAGTTGGCTTCACTGGTGAAGTCAACTAAACAGTTAAGGAAAAAAATAATATGACTCTATATCAACTCTTTTAGAAAACTGAAGCGAAAGGAATATTTCCCAACACATTCTATGAAGTCAGCATTATCCTGATTCCAAACAAAGATGTTATAAGTACAAAAATTATGAGCAAAATTTTAGTAAAACAGTATATTAAAAGGATAATACATCATTTTCTCTTACTTTTCTTGTTTCTTAAGTTTGAAGCTGAAATCATTACAATGAAAGTCAATTAAGTGGAGAAAGGACAGTCTTTTTAATAAACAATGAGGGACCATTTGGATATCCACATGCAAAAAAAAAAAAAAACAAAACCTTAAATCCATACTTCACATCGTATACAAAAATTAATTAAAAATGGATGATATATCTGAAGTAAGAACTTCAGATTAAAAATCTTTTAGTAGAAAATCTCTGCTACCTTGGGTTAGACAAAGATTTTTTAAGTATAACACCAAAAACATAATCCTTAAGAGAACAGACTGATTAATTGGGTTTCATCAAAATTAAAAATTTCTGCACTTCAAAAGACACTCTGTATTTTAATTAATCTTGTTGTTTTGAGATAATCATTGATTTATATGCAGTCATAAGAAATAACTCAGAGAGATCCCATGTACCCACTATCCAGTTTGCCTCAATTATACCACCTTGCAAAACTACAGTATCACAACCAGGATGTTCACACTGATATGGTGAAGATACAGAATATTTTTATTAGCACAAGGATCCCTCATGTTGCCCTTTTCAGCCATACTGACTTTTCTCCTATCCTCACCTTCTCCTTAACCTTGAATATCACTAATTCACTCTTCATTTCTATAATTTTGTCATTTCCAGAATGTTATTTAAATGGAATCATACAGAATTTAAACTCTTAGAATTGATTTTTTTCACTCAGCATAATTCTCTGGAGACTCATTCAGGTCATTGCATGTATTAGTATTTCATTCCTTTTTACTGCTGTGTAGTATTCCATGGTATAGATATATAGCAGGTTGTTTTACCATTCACCCATTGAAGAACATCTGGGCTGTTTCCAGTTTGGGGCTATTACTAATAAAGCTTCTATAAATATTTGTGTACAAGTTTTTGCATGAACATTCATTTCTCTGAGATAAATGCCAAGAATGTAGTTGCTGGGTTATATGATAGTTACATTATTAGTTTTTCAAGAAATTGCCAAAATGTCTTCCAGAGTTGTTGTACCGTTTTACATTAATTCAATTCTTCAGATCCAGATTTTCCAAATTCTCGTCAGCATTTGATGTTGTCACTTTGTTTTCTTTTAGCCATTCTATATGTGCCCAGTGATATTTCATTGTGGTTTCAATTTGCATTTTCTCAAAGGCTAATGATGGTTGATATCCTTTCATGTTCTTATTTGCCATCTGTGTATTCTCTTTGGTGAAATTCTCTTCATGTCGTTTGCCATTTCTAATTGGATTGTTTGGATTTTTACCCTTAACCTTTGAGAATTCTTTATATATTCTAGACACCAATCTTTTGTTGGATATGTGGTTAGCAAATATTTTCTACCAGACTATAACTTGTCTCTTTATCCTGTTATCAAGGAGTTTCATAGAATAATAGTTTTTAATTTTGATGAAGTCTAACTTATTTTTTTCTTGTATGAATTATGTGTTTGCTTTTAAGTTTAAGAACACTTTGCCTAATCCTAGGTCTCAAAGATTTTCTCCTGTATTTTTTCTAAAAGTATTATAGTTTTATGCATTACATTTAATCCCTTGACCCATTTTTAACTTAATTTTTGTATAAGGTATGTAAGAATTAGATCAATATTAATTATTTTGCCTATGAATATCCACTTGCTCCACTACCATTTTTCTTGAAAAGCCTATTTTTTCCATTCAATTGCTTTTCTACTTTTTTTTTTTTTTTGGCATCTGGCCAGTATGGGTATCTGAAACTGTGATTTTGGTATTACCAGCACCACACTCTCCCAAGTGAGCTCACCAGGCAGACTTTATTTTCAATGTTTTTTTAAAAATTTTGTTTTGTTTATTTATTTATTCTTAAGATTTTTCCTTTCCTTTATTTTTTTGGCAGCTGGCCAGTACAGGGATCTATCCCCTTGACCTCGGTGTTATAAGACCACACTCTAACCAACCTAGTTAACCAGCCATGCTTTGGCACTTGTGTCAAAAATTAGTTGGGCCTACTTTGGGGTCTATTTCTGGGTTCTTTATTTCATTCCGTTGGCTTATGTGCCTATCCCTCCCCTAATACCACATAATCTTAATTGCTGCAACTATCTAATAAATCTTGAAATCAAATAAGCTGATCTTCTCCATTTAGTCTTCTTTTTCAAAACTGTTTTAGCTATTCTAGTTCCTTTACATTTGCATATACACTTTAGAACTATCTTGCATATATCTACAAAAAATCTTGCTGGGGATTTATGACAGGATTGTGTTAAACCTGAATATCAATTTAGGGATAATTGACATCTTTACTATGTTGAATTTGTTGAGTCTTCAAATTCATGAACATGTTTTGTCTTTCTTTTTATTCAGATTCTCTTTTGTTTCTTTCATCAGCATTTTGTAGTTTGGGGCCTACAATTCCTGGACATGTTTTCTTAGGTTTATATCTAGTACTTCATCTTTTTTGAGAGATTGTAAATGTCATGCCTTTTTAATTTTGGTATCCAGATTTTCATTGCTGGTATACAGAAATATAATTGTTTTGTACATTTGTCTTGTATAATGAGACCTTATTTGTCCTAGATATTCTTTTGTCAAAACTCTTTTAAGAGAATGAAAAGGCATGTCACAGACTGGTAGAAAAGATTTGCTAATCATATATGTGATAGAGGACTCATATCCAGAATGTATAAAGATCTCTTGACAATAATAAGAAAGCAAACAACTCAATTAAAGATGGGAAATATATTTGAAAAACTCTTCACCAAAGATTATTTATGTATAGCAAATACACATATGAGATGATACCTAATATCTACTAGTCATTAGAGAAATAGAAATTAAAACCATGACAAGCTATCACTAAAAATGTAATCAAATGGCTAAAATTAAACTTTCAGATCATATCAAATATTGATGAGGATGTGGTGGGACTGGAACATTCATCTGCAAGTGGGAACATAAAATGATACAACCATTTTTGAAAGTAGTTTGGCTTTATTTTTTGTAAATTAAAAATATACATATCATATGATCCAGCCATTTCACTTTCAGGTATTTGCTATAGAGATAAAAGCAAATGTCCATACAAGGTCTTGTTAATGTTCGCAGAAGCTTTACTTCTAGAAGACACAAAACAAGAACAAACCAATATCCATTAACAGATGAACAAATAAGCTGTTGTATATCTATACTCAGAAAACTGATCAGCAATACAAAGAAATGAACTCTTGATACATGATACAACATACATGAATCTCAAAGTAATTATGTTGAGAGAAACAAACCAAAAAAACGAGTATATATTCTAAAATTTCATTTATATAAATTTGCAATAAATGCAAACTAGTCTACAGCAAAAGAAAGCAGATATTGGTTGCCTGGAGATGGTGATGATGGGAGAGAGGAAAGAATAGAACGAGTTTCTACAAAACTTGAGGAGACATTCGGTCTGGATGGTTATGCTTATTATCTTGATTATAATGATGGTTTCACAGGTACATATATGTATCAAAACTGATCAAATAGTACACTTTAAATATGTGTAATTTATTTTAATGTATTTAATTTATTGCACATATTTAAAGTGTACAATTTGGTCAGTATGTCAATTACACCGTAATAAAGCTGTTTTAAAAAGCTTAAATGTTTACATGTCTTGTTAAAAAAAAGACCTGAGATATTTTTCTATTTCATTTACTAACTTTATTTTTTTTTTGTTTTGTTTTGTTTTTATGCATACAAAATCTTTTGTCCCTGAGAGTGGGAAGGCTGGGTGAAAGATAGAGTTTGTGTGTCTGATATTATCATGAAGCTGCCATGTCAGTCATTTTCTGCCCTCTTTTGTATTCCACATACATGAGAAAATTTAATGCACTAATTTTTTTAAACCATTAGTCTTTGGACTTTTTGTTACATGTGGTTTAACTCAAATTCTGACTGATTCAGAAGTTGTAACTAAATTTTAAACTAAGCCATTAAATATTTAAAATAGAATTGTTTATGATTATAGTATCATGAGTTGTGTCAAGGAAATAGAAAGTATATGTTTTAATTCTAAAACTCCTTTCAGATCAAAGGTAGCCAGAACATACATGTACGTATGTTAAGTGCTTACAAAGTATGAAACCCAATCACGTGGTATAAGCAGCCAGGCCAGAATTATGAGACTTCTGTGAGTAAGCAGAAGAATCAGATACCTGAAAGTTAACACAGTGATTTACATGGGCTATAGGAGTACAAGTAATGCTAAACCTGTCCCATCAGTTCCTAACAAGAATCCAGCCAGTGTCAGAGCCAAAAGCCCTGAGTGTGAACCCTCAGGCATTGGCAAAGTTATGCTGAAATTTGCTTGGAATGACATAATTATTTCCTTGTCAGGCAAGCACCTTTCAACTATTAGAATATCTAGAATTAAATACAGAAATGTTAGAGAAGCAGAATCATCATATTAATATTTTTGTGGTATGTAATCTGAGCATATTTGGAATGTCCTTGCAATGAAAATAAATTGGCTTTTTAGAGCAACATGTCAAGCATTTAATTCTAATTTAAAATGAGTAATTTAGTGATTGATTTGCATTTTTTAATTTTAAATCAAGCCTTTATTAACTTTATATATTGAAACATTTAAGAGAACTTAAGAATCAAATTATTTAAAGCTTAAATTATTATCTTTATACGAACTAATTTTATACTTGAGAAGATTTTAAGTTATATAACTGAAGTACTTAAAAAAGAAATTGAATATTGTATATAGTTTAAAAATATGTTAAAATATTAAATAAAATCTATTAAACATTATTTAGAAACTAACATTTAAAGTAGAATAGTTTTGTATGTTGAACTTAAAACTTTAAAGAAGAGCCTTAATAAATTTAATTTCAAATTTTAATATCGAAGAAAATATCTTTCGCAGTGAAAAGCTGATCTTAAGGGTATAAATACCTCACATTTAATAAGACCTTCCTGTTTTCATATGAACTTTGTCTCACATTCCTAATGTCTCTTAAATTCTTTCATTTTTTAGCCTACAAATGATCCTGTTGTTGACTTTTTAAGAACATAATTCTCACAGTTACAGAAAACTATATTTGTGTATATGTGTGTTTCATTTATTAGGCTCTGAAAGCAGTTTCATGAAAGCAGAGATTGCTTCTTATTTTTCTTTGTCTTGTATGGACTTGGTAGTGTGCTTGGCACAAAGTAGGTTCTCAATAGGTACTCAACATAAATTCAATCATAGCTGCTGAACTTGTTTTTCTTAAATAGGGCTCTTCTTCAGCCATTGTACACAATTATCCCAGTATGAGGGCCCTTGGCTCTTGTTGTGCACAATTCTCAGGAGGCTTTTGGCTGCTTGGCCTGTGACTTCAGTTCTGATTGTTGTCCACGATCCCTGGCAGCTAAATCACGGGCTTTTGGTCTAAGTGAAGCTAGAATTTCACATTATTTGCAAAAGGCAACTTTATTTGCAAAAGGCAACCTTGGAATATATATTTGTCTATCTACTCCTATAGTTTACATCATATTATTTACATGGTTTTGCTTCTTAATTCATTAATCATTAACTAACTTATTCAATCGTTCTTTATTTTGTGCCAACTGTGTGTCAAGTACAATACTAGATCTTGGCTCACAGTGGTGAACAGGACAGACACAGTCCCTCCCCTCACAGACCTTTTTCTAGTTTTGAAATTAATTTCTAGTCTCAAAAAATAATTGCAAATTTTAATACATGTCCTGCAGAAAACATATAAGTATGGCTGAGATAGAAAGTAATGGCAGACAATAGCCATGGGGTAGTATTGGGATGTTTTAGACCTTTCTTCAATGGGGATCATAAACGTCCAAGATAGTATTTTAAGCTCAGACTAAAAGATGAAAAAGAGCTAGTCAAGCAGGGTAGAAGAAAGACCATTTTCCAGCAGAGGAAACAGCATGATCAGGAAACCTGAGGCTGGGCAAAGAGTTTGTCGTGTTCAAATAAGTGAAAAAAGATCACTGTGACCAGAACACTAGACATTGTGCAGGGTGGGCGGGAGGTCAGTAGGTGATGGGGAACGAGAGGATTTGGGAAGAATAAGAGGGGCAAAATCTATGACGTCTTATAGAACAGTGTCCTCCACTGATAAACTTCTAATAAATTTTTCATTGATCCTCTTTGATATTTTCCTTTCTTCCCTTTATCTTTTGAACTCTAGAATATGGCACTAAATTATTCATTTGGTCTTCAATATATTTGCATGGAATTCTGCTCCTGCTAGCACTTTAATTGCTTTTGTATGAGTATAGCAATTATAATTATTCATTTTTTTAATTCAAAATTAAGTAATGTAATTTTTATTTTTACTGTTAATTCTGCTATCACCAGCTTCTCTGGGGCTTTATTATTATTTTTTTTTTTATAGAAGATGACCGGTAAGGGGATCTTAACCCTTGATTTGGTGTTGTCAGCACCACACTCACCCAGTGAGCGAACCAGCCATCCCTATATGGGATCCGAACCCGTGGCCTTTTATCAGCACCGCACTCTCCCGAGTGAGCCACAGGCGGGCCTTCTCTGGGGCTTTTAATGCCTGTTTCTATAATAATTCCTTTAATAGATGTTCCACTCTTAGGTATTTTTACTTAGATATTCTTATATTTTCTCCTTTGTTCTGCAAATTCCCTAAGGCATATATTTTTTTGCTTGTCTGTGCAAACAGACCATTGTTTTCACCTGTGGAATATACATAAAGCAAATATATTTCACAGGGCCTAGTTCCTTGCAGTTTCAGGTTTAGCCTAACTTCTTAAAAGTACATATAAAATGTTAACCTTGCAAAAGACAGGAAATTTTTCCCCAGGCTAGTTTCTGTTGTAAGATAAAAAATTGTAGCGCAGCAAGGGTTGCTGGCTAAAGGACAGACAGGTTACTGATTAATATGTAAAGATACAGGGAAATTGCTGTAAGGAGAGAGAATGTTTGCTAAGATCAAGCTTTTTTTTTTTTTTTTTTTTTTTTGTCCTTTTTTGAGACCGGCCGCACAGCTCTCAGCCAGTGAGCGCTGTGAGCGAACTGGTCATCCCCCTATAGGATCCGAACCCACAGCGGGAGCGCCACCATGCTCCCAGCGCAGCACCCTCCTGAGTGCGCCACAGGCTCGGCCCTAAGATCAAGCTTTTGTTGGTGGATCGACTTAACCTCTTCCAAATTGCATTATGGAATGTCACCTTGCTTGTTTTACTGAATGTTACCAGCCTGTATTATTAAACTATAACCCCACCTATGTTCTCTTCCTGTAACTTCCTGGTCTGGGGAATAAATGTGGGAAGAGAGCCCCCATTTGTGGTTAATTTCCCAAATGGAAGGAATGCCTCTCTCTTGATTAACCCCTATGGGGCTTCTCACTGCTCAGAAGAGATGGGCTTTGAGTAATCCTTTGCAGCTCCGTCACCCAAAGGAAGAGGGGTGACAAATCCATGGGAGGCAAAGCAACATTTACCAATTACTTCTCATGCCAACTGTGGCCTATCATGCCCTTATAATTATTTTTCAAGAGTACTTTAGAATTTTTTAAAATTCAGTGCTATTTCTGCCTCTGAATTGCCTCATGTAGTCTTTTCTTGTTACTCAAAGAAACATACACTTGAGAGGACCTTGGAGATTCTTTAATCTTCCACCTACATTTTACTAATAAGTTCTTTTAATTTAGGATCTATTATGTAATGCTTAATGATCTAATATGCACTGCCTCCATTTCTTATATCTCTTCATTTAAAATGGCCTAACTTTCCACAACACTTTATAGAGGTCAGTTGCTATTAGGAATGTCCATGCAAACTATCTTAGCAAAAGTTGAAAATAAAATATTAATTAAAAAATAACTCACAAACTAAGGATTAATCATCTCTGAACTCCTGGGTAAACAGATTTGTCAACTGTAGGTCTTTTACACCAAATTTACATTCAAGTCCACAAAGTAATAAAAATGTTATTGGTAATATTAACCATTCAGCTGGAGGTAAGCAATATGTGAATAAATTAAAAGATGGGTATTTACATTGCTTAATTAGGTTAGATCCTCTTTTTATATTCTGCCACCCTTTTCATAGCTGTCCAGGAGATAAGCAAAAGGAAAGCAGTAAGATTCCCCCAGGTATCAGCTGGGGACCTGGACAGTCTGTCCTTACACAACAGTGGGAGGAAATCTATGTGTCTTCCTCTCTTGTTCTCCTTCATTTGCCAAGGCTGTCCTGTCTTGTTTAAATCCTTGAATGACCCAATAATGCTTTTTAGTTTAAACACATTTAAACACTTTCTTTGCTGCTAGTCTTTACTAACAGAAAAAAATGCCCAAGCAGAAGTTCAGATAAATGATGTTTCCCAGGTATTGAAAAGGAAAATGCTGATCTGCGATTGTTGCCATGGAGTTAGCATCCGCATACAGTTGCATGCCTTCAATGGCAGGTAAACAACAGTCCAATTATCAAAAAAAAAAAACATATCTTGGTGAGGTAATTCATTAGACTTGAAAATATCTCCATAAATCACTTGCTTTCTTGCTCTCCAGCAGGCTCTTAAATACATCTGCTTAAACAATATTACTAGCTATATAATATTGAGAAAAATTCTGTTGTTATAATGCTATAGAGATTCTATGATAATCTTTTCTTTTTTTAAAAGTATCTTGGGATACCCCACAAATATGTGTAATCAACTATGTTTCAATAAAATAAAATAAAAAGTATCTTGGGAAAGAAGAAACTCTTTGTTCAAGAGAAAACTCTTTATAAAAAGAAAATCCTCCCATATCTTTATATCCTATCAATAACACTATGTATTTGATAAGAAAAGGGCATCACTGATACTTTGTGTGGTTGCTCTTCCTAAGGACATAATGCCAGATATTTTCATTTCCTGTTACTTTACTCACTGCTACTTTCTCATGTGGAATTCTTATTAACTTGAAAGGTAGCACCAAACTCAGAATAAATATGTGTACAAGGAAAAAATAAGCATTGTTATTACAGTTGTGTAAAAAAATGTGTAAAATATACATATATACATATATTGTAGTCCTATCTTTTGCCTTTAATATACAGCTTTTGTATGCATGAAAGAGGAAAGAGTATGTTGACTAATAAATTCTAAATTTAATTGCTGCTATTTAAAAAAATAATATAGGCATAAAAAATAAATAAATAAAACCACGGCAGCAACAATAACATGAAAAATACCTCCCTCTTTTCTCTCTGCCTCTCTCCCCACCCAGCTCTACCAAGACCATCCCCAGAGCAACCAAGCCAATGATTTCTGTTTTTAGTTAGTTTTTATGGTTGCCATCAAGGATGGATTAACCCCGCAGTAAAGAAATTTTAGCTTTCTGGGCTTCCAGATGTATATAGGTCCCTCCCAAATCTCTGGGAGTGGTTCTGGAGAGGATCCAGATTATGTGGTGCCTGAAATGTATACATTTAGGAGCACACAGCTTTAAGAAAAAGAATACAAAATTACAAATACTAAATTGCTTGGGCTCCTCCCAGTGTCATGCAAGGGAGGAGATTCCTGAAGCTTAAGTCTCATTAGTTTCACAGTCAATCTGTCCCTGGTTGCCATTTCTAGATTTACCAATAGCATTAGACAGCATCTGTCGATTGCCTATTTGGAAGCAAGAAACATTTAGCACACCCACCTTACCTACCAATTCTCTTTTCCCCCATCTACCTTCTAGTTATTGTTAGTTGTTTTATTTTGTGTTTTTCTATTTATAGTTAAGGTTTACACTCACTGAAAATCATATTTTTTATACTTTGTAGATTCATTCTAAAAACCAAAAAACAATATATACAATATTACTACTGCATATGTATAAACATATACATATTACATTGTTGGGAGTGCTAAATAAGGGCCTTGTGCTAATTTAAGATGGAGGAACTTTGGTCAAGGGAATTTACATCATGAACTTGGGCAGGCCTAAGTAGGACATGCTCACGTGAAGTGAATGCCCTGGGCCTTAACCAATCACACCCTTTTGAGATATTACCATTTGGATGTGGGAGCTCCAGATGGTCATCCACATGACATCACCTTATCAACCTTGCCAGACACCCAGGCAGGGTATAATTGGACTACATGACAGACCATCTTCTCTGCATTGGTCAGCTGGGGCAGGTTGCTGGCCAGCTACCTAGATATTTGGTCCAGTGGACAGAAACAGATTGGAATTGACATTTCTTGGTGTGTACTACTCTCACACATAGGTGGAAGCCAGTCGTGTTGAAGCCCATGGGACCTTTTGTGGAATACACTATAAAGTATATGTACAGGGCCTGGTTTTCCAAAGCCTTGCAGTTTCAAATATTGACCTTGTGGAGGACTGGAAATTTCCCTCAGGCTATAAAGTCTCTGGTGTAAGATAAAGATTTGTGGCACAGCAAGGTTGCTGGCTTAAGGACAGACTAGTTACTGATTGAAATGTAAAAATACTGGAAAATTGCTGGATGGAAGGAGAAGGAATGTTTGCTAGATCAAGCTT
>NW_007726408.1:336329-392890 GCF_000696425.1 Galeopterus variegatus | reverse complement strand
TGGCACAGCAAGGTTGCTGGCTTAAGGACAGACTAGTTACTGATTGTTATGTAAAGATACTTAGAAATTGCTGTAAGATCACTTAATTGTCCAATGGAATGTCATCTGACTTGTTTCACTGAGAATTACTAGCCGATATTGTTAAACTATAATCCCACCTATGTTCTCTTCCTATAACTTCCTGGTGTGGAAAATAAATGCAGGAAGAGAACCCCAATTCAGGGTTAATTTCCCAAGGAAGGGATGCCTCTTGCTGGAGGGTCCCAGGAAGATTAACCACTTCGGGGTGTCTCACTGCTCAGAAGAGATTGGCTTTGAGTAATCCTTTGCATCTCCATCACCCAGGAGAAGAGGGGTGACAAATCCATGGGGGGCAAAGCAACACAAAGCAACAACCTTTAACCCACGAGGGTGAGGACATTTGAGTGCTGCCTCTGCCACACTGAGGTGGGACCCAGGTGTATGCCACTCTCAAGCCACATTCTCAAGGATCATCAATTGTGCTCCATCAGATGTATCCAGTTCCTTGTGGATGTGAGTCAGGGTAGGACCTCATGACGGAGACGGAGACGTAAGATTCCTGACCTATCCCTAACAGGATAAAGAATAGGACTTGTGTGCAGTGTGCCCTTAAGGGATCATTTAGTTTAAGTTAGGAGTAGGCTAGGAAACAGAGTGATTGAAAGTGAAAGTGTGTTGTGTGTGATATGTGTGATCAATAAACTGTGATTTGAGCATCAATAATTTTGTCTCAGGTGATCCTTACCTACCAATAAGAATCTGTGCATGACATACACACATATATATGTATATTTATAAATAAATATATAAATAATATTTTCAGTGAATCAAGTAATGTGGTTGGATGCTTACAAAAGTAAGTGTAGTCTTGTATCATTAAATTTGTTGCTCTAATGAGAATCGTCCAATCATCCAAGCATCATCTTGGATTTATGATACTCAATTTTTATCCAGGTTCTTTTTTTTTTTTTAATTTCTTCTGGATCAGACATAGCTGGCCTTGTTTCTTGTATCCCCTGTTTTCCTCTTTTTCTACTTCTTTACGTACTTTTTGGATTAACTCCTCAAATAATTTTTTATGTAATTTTGTAGGAGGTTAAGTTCATGAATGTCCTTTAAAATGGAATGACTTAGCAGACAATCGCTACTTTCAGAAAATGTTCTTTATGCAAAAAATTCAAAGATATGCTTAACTTAGCTATCCCTTTTGTTCTCTTTAAGAAAAGTTTCAAAGAAAATTGAAAGAATGAAGGAAAGCATGGTAGGCCTGGTAAGGTAATGTTTAATTCATTCCAATGTAAGTGAGACCATTCTGAAATAGTCACCCTTTGTATTAGTTAAATGGCATGCATTTATATGGATAAAAGCAGAAGGCAAACAGTAGACATTACACTATTCAGCCAGAAGAGTTACTATTTTCTAAAAAGTTGAAATATTTTTCCTAAAGAGGTCTTCTTTCTTTTTCTCAGTGTTCAAGTTGAGAACAGCCATGCCTTGTAAATAACAAACAAATGCTCTTAATTTATATCTCAAATTGACTTCAGCAGTAGAACAGGCACTCCTTCAACAATTCGATACACTAAAGGCAATCACCCTTTCCTATTGAGTGTTTGTGAAATAAACTGTATACTCTGCAAGCTGAGGAAAATAGGCCATTATCTGACAATTTAAAAAACTCTCCAAAATACTACATTTATAGCAACTAATAAATACTATCATATTCTTCCTAGCAATTAATTCAATATGTATTTTCAATAATCATTAATGCTGAAGTAAAGGAAACTATTGTATATAACTTCTTATGTTTGTGCAAATATGTATTTGTGATTCATTATTCCATGGGCATCTAATGAGCCCAAATCTTTTCCCCAAGTAGGAGAGAGTAAACACAAGCTGATATGACCAGCACAATTGTTTTTCATGTACTCATTGTTAGTCTGGATAGCTGTCCAGTGGAGAACTGTCTGCAATAATCTTGAGTAGGTTGAGGTAGGGCATAAGGAAAAGCCTGCGGGTTCCCCTGCTTCGGCACCCTGAAGCCCAAAGAAGAATAATAGAAATGTCCAAGTAGTTTACAATCAAGGAGGCAACATTCCTGTTAGAATTAGAGAACATTGCTGCTGAATCGTGCGGTATGGACTGTCAGTACCACAGGTGTTTGGAGAGAAAAATGGTCACTGTAGCTTGTAATTATGTATTGTTAAGGGTTCTTTGACTGCAGCAACAGGAACTGCCTAATGTAGGGAAAAAAAAGTTTCTTGGAAGGAGATCCCGATATCTTCACTAAATCTAGAGGGAGAGTAAAGAGCTGTCTACAAAAATAAGTCCAGGGCCTAAGCTGTCTCACCTGCTTGATTGTGGTGTAAGAATGCTGCCCCTGGAATAATTATGCTCCCTCTGTTTGTCTATGCTTGTGTCATTTCACTCATATATCAAAATCCCAGGAGAGAAAATGTGACTATTTGACTTGAGTCCGTGGCTATGGTAGACAAGGGTACCTTGATTTACAACCCACAAAAATTATGTATGGACTTTTGCTTTGGCCGGTGATGGAATAGGCAATGATGGAACAGTACAAAAGCCAGCTGTAACAAGGTTGTACCTTGTGTTTGGTGCATATGTCTCTTACAACTTTCCCAATCTGTAGCAGGTTTCTCTCTCCCTCTTGCCATTTATTTACTAAAGAAATTGGATAATTCGTCCTGTAGAATTTTCCACATTCTGGGTTTAGCTGATTGTCTCCTGAAGGTTTATTTTAAATATCAATCTTTTAAAAATATATAAAGCATCATTCCTAAAAAGTTTGCTCTGAAAAATGTGTGTTGTTGATTACTCTGGGAATGGTTTTCTGTCTCTGCTTCCTTGGTGCTGACTTTCTGATTTCCAGCTTAAGTGCTTTGTATTCTCTAATGTGCTGACACAAGAAAAGCCCATTTCCTGTTTACTCCTTGGAGGAAAGAGTGACTTGTTTATTGGATCTGTGCTAGAAATGGACTTCTGCATTGAGATGTATTTAGTTATTTATATCATATCTCATTCCATAATGATTTGTGGTGTCATATAAATGCACATATAAATCAAGAATTTTTAAATAATGTACTAAGGAATTAAGGGCGAAAAGAACACCAAGGTAGGAAAAATAAATGTAAAAGTTCAGGTGTCACTCTGAACAGAATGATAGACACCAAGAGGCTTCATGTAAAATACTATTGGTCATTCTGCATGATTATAACATATTAACAGTAGTACTGCTTGTCCACTACTGTATACCACCGTTATAACAGTGCTGGCTCATAGGAGGAAACAATAACTAGTTGTTTACTGACTATTAACTATTTATGCCCAATCTTACAATCTCCATATGTGATCATATCTATTTCTATTAATCATGAGTGAAGCTATGTGAGCCATACAGTCAATTTAAAACATAAATTCTATTATGTGTATATTCATTCTTGGTATAGTCATTCTGGGAATGAAATATTGACATTGGTTGTAGATAGCATTTAGGAATAAGGTCAGTAGGTTTCAAAAGTTTAAGTTCAAGAGTAAGATAGGAGAGAAAATGAAACACGGTCCTAACACCTAGAAATAACAATAATTGCTTTCATTCCATGAAAGGAAAGATAATATTTACAAGAGCATGTAATGGTGCAAGGGTGAGGAGCAACTTTCAATGAAGTGATGACTTGACATTTTATCTAATAACTGAGAAAAATGTGTCCTGTGATATACAAAGATCAATGGAGTCTTCAGATCATATTCATAGATGTATTTGGAGCTGAAGGTCAGTTCACAGAAGTGATTGGGATACTTCAGATTAGAGGTATATATTTTCCTGAGTGATACCTATGTTTATTTTATAGAATAAAGATAACTTAAAGGTCATTTAAAAGTACTATAAAGCACCAGACAGACCATTTTTAAAATTCAAAACACAGTTGGAACGTAATGAAGATATTTTTATTAGTACCAGTCTCTAACCGCTTAGCTAACCGGCCAGCCCACTGAAGATATTTTTAAAAAATATTTAGGCAAAATAGGATTTTAATTTTTAATGTAGCAAAATGAATCTACAGTTTTGTTTCTTGTTAGAACGATTCAGGAGAAGTAAATGAAATGGATATATCAACAAATGTTTCAAAGAGGAAAATTAACTAGAAAGTACTTTTAAATAAAAATTGCTATATGAATAGAAAACATAAGGTAGTATTATTACCCACCTCTTACTCTGTGCTTAGCATTGTCAGGCACTGGCGGCGAGGCAAAAGCAAGCAAATAAATCAGCCAACCATAGCATTTGGTTCTTTTCCTGAGAACTGCTGACAGTAACTCCCTGCCTGAGAGTCTCCTGTCCCTTTGCTTCACTATCTGGATTAGAATATCCTGGTGGCTAGAGATGTTTACATTTGTGCCCACAAGTGTTTACCAACTGAATGTATAAGTCAAGCTCAAATATTTTTCCACTAGAGCATACATATGCAACAGATTGCATAAATGAGGAAAAATAAAATTATCCGAAATCTAATGAGATAGCTTCTATACTACATTAAGCCTTCAGGTCTAAGAATTAACCAAAATGAAACTCAAATATTTAGTAGATTGTATTTATGAAAAAGCATTTTGAGGGCTGGGAGACAATAATTCTGAATTCCTATGTTACAGTATGGTTGGCCATATATTTAAGTCACAACGTTTTAGTTGATTAAATTCATTCCCCTATTCATCCATTCAACAAACTTTTATTGCTCACTACTACAGACAAACACTGTGCTTAGTATTACAGAGACAAGTAAGACACATTCCTTTCCCTCAAGAGTCAATAACCTAGTAGAGAAAATAAAACTAAATCTAGGATTGCAATTTATTCTGATAGGAAGAGATGTAGAGGCAGCTTTAGGTGCATAAATGAGTGGCATTTAAATTAACCTAAGATTACAGCTGAGGCAAAAGAGCTTTGGAGTTTTGGCTTCAGATATACCTAGATTTAAGTCTTGGTTTTACTATTTTTGTAAAATATGACCTCAGTCCATTTACTTAGAATCCCTAAGTTTTAGATCTCCCCTATTTATCTTAAAGAGCTTTAAAAAAGCGCTTGACTCACTAGACTTTTTGCTGTGGTATGTACATCTAAATATTTATGTGTGTTTCTATAAAAATGGGACAACACTATGCATTCTGTTGATAACTTTTTCCATTTAATAATAAGTCATAAATGCTTTCCATATCAATAATTCAATATATTAATTAAAAAAGATAATGGCTGAGGAGTTGGGGTGGGGAAAGATCAAAGGCCACTTTACAGGGAAAGTGTTGTTTTAGTTTATTTTGAAAGGATAAAGGAAAAACGAGAAGGGTGCTCTAAGAACAAGAAAACCGCTTTATGCATTGGAGAAATCCAGTAGTTTCCATTTGGCTGGAGAGAAGGGTGATATTGGGAACAATGGGAGCAGAAGATTTAGTGGAAAATGGGAAGTAAGTAGTATTGAGGCCTTTAGGAGAGTTCAAATTTTATTCTCGTTATTCTCTTACTGATGGATTTTTAAATAAAGGATTGACATCGTCAGATTTAAATACTGGAAAGATGACTCAAGCAGTGTAGAGAACAGAACTGAGTGACAGGGCAACTCTTAGAGGCTAGATCAGTGGACAAGTTCCGAATGTGAGGCACAGCATGGGGAGGGAGACTGGCCAGGGGTGGCGCCCTTCACTGAGACAGAAAACATCCAAGAGGGGAAGGTTGGGGAGAAAATACTGAATTGAATTTTGTAACTGAAATGTGCTGTCCTATTACAGATGTTTAGTAAGAAGTTAGATACGTGGAAAATAACAATACTTAAGAAGAGAGCACAGAAGGAAGATTTTTCAAGAAGTGCAAAGCAGTGATGAGTGTGGATAACTGAGAGAGAAGAGTTACATACCCAGTGTAGGAGAGTTCAACAAGGAAGGATCCATTCAAATCATCAAAGTCAGAGAGAGGTCAGGTAAGAGAACAAGAACATATCCGCCGGCCTTGGCTGCCCTAGCATGGACAATTTCAGCAGAAGCAACATTCCAGTAGATTGATGAGTAAACCATGGTGAGAACGTGGAGATAAATGCCAATTATTTTTTTAAAGAAGTTTGGCTATGAAGTGAAATAGAATTATTAAATACTAGGTAAGCATATGAGAGGTAAGAAAAGGGATGTTAATTTCTGAATTGTTTTTTTTAAGGTATGAAAGTGTTGAGCAGAAAGAACCTGTCCAGTCTGAAGACAAAGGCACAGAAGAGAAAGTGTTTTATAGGAAGCCTCTAAGGACTAAGAGTGCACAGATAAAAGGCCAAGCCATGAAGAAGGAAGGACAAGAAAGAAAAGGAAAAACTGAGGAAATTCTGCCTTAATTGGATAATTCTCCTAGTCAAGTGGGTGGCTATATTTTGACCTGTCTAATATGGCCAAGCAGACATGACCTTGGAATTTGAAGCCTTGTCAAGAGAGGAGGAACAATAGCAGCTGGTACCACAATAAGAAACACAGTGGATGGGTTATTGATTATAGATGGTTTTGTTTAAAATATCCTGTAACAACTTCTGTCTAATACTTCCAAAGAACTATTAATAATCTTGCCCATTAAATAACATTGTCATTTTTCCTTAATGAAAATGTATTATCTGCCATAGTTGCTATTATCTTATCAACATCTGTTCAGGCCTTATGGAAAAGTTTGTTTTTCGAATGAAACTAGAATAACAAGTTTGACATTTAATATATTTAATGTGCAATCTGTCTCATGATGGATCAATGAATTTATTTTCAATATGAAATCTGGATAAAAATCATTGAGTTGTAAAAGGAAATTGCAAGTGTAAATGTATTTTAAAATACAGTTCCATAAATAACAATGTCAGGGATTTATCAATAAGATTACTAGTTTATCTGGGGCTTTGTGATAATGTTCTTTATTAGAACCATAGTTTTACTTTGATAATTGAAGGTACTTTGTAGATTTGACTATAAGTTTGAATTTTCCATTGAATGATTTATATAAAAGTCATGATGGTTGTATAATGTTGTGAATGTACTTAATGCCATTGAACTGTACACTTGAAAAATTGTTAAAACGGTAAATTTATGGATTTTTATTTTACCACAATAAAAAAGCCATTTGCTATATAATTTGATACTCTTTAGTCTGGACAATTTATTACTGTGAAAATAAAATGTAAATAGTAAATTTTATGTGCTTTGATGTTGCAATGACGAGGCAGTTGTGCATGAAATGGCGTTTGAGTACATCAGAGAAAGATCAAAGAAGAAATGTCCCTGCCCACCTCATTACCCTCTTTTGGTAAACTTTAAGAAAGTAATTCTTTTTAATTATGCCAACCCCCCCAAACCTGTAGTTAATGAGGACTAACTTATAAAAGAATGTAATTATTTCATAAGTTAATCAAGGAGGTCATGGAAGAAAGGGCAGAAGATAACCAAGAGGCACCCTCATTCTTCTTGGGCATTTTCTTCCCTTGTTATCTCACTTCTAAGATGGCTTATCCACATGACTGTTGTCAGCCAGTTTCTCACTGGTACTTGGCTCAGGGTGTCTGTTTCTAGCCACACAAATTCTCCATAGTGCTGCCTGAGTGTCCTTATGACATGGCAGTTGGCTTCCCCCAGAGCTAGTGATACAAAAGAGAAAGCAAGGTAGGAGCCGTAATGCCTTTTATTACCTAGGCTCAGAGGTCAAACACATCATTTTTGCATATCCTTTTTATTACATAGGTCAGGCCTTATTCAACAAGTGGGGACACCACACAAGGGTATGAATACTGGAGGCAGGGACTATTGGGGCCATCTTGGAGCCTATCACACACACAAACATTAATTGTAGGTAGATTAGAGCATTTTACAACCTTTTTATGTGACAATCCATGAGAATACCTTTATGATCTCAGAGCCAGGATTTCTCAAACGGAAACAAAATACTCTCATTATAAAAGAAAATACAGATAAATTCAATTATGTTAAGAATAAGACCATCTATTTATCAAAAGACAGCATAAAGTGGAAAAAATCACACATATAAGAAGATATTTGTAGCAAAATATAATTTAAAAGTATTAATATCTAGAATATGTGAAGAAATGCAAATCAACACTAAGAAGAGAACTCAAAAGACAAATGAGCTAAAACTTGAAGTTCCTCAAAGGAGAAAAAAGAATGGTCTATGAACATACTAAAATGATCAACTTCATTAGTAACCATAGAAATGCAAATTCCAGCCACAAAAGTGATACCATTACATACCCATCTGATTTGCAAAAACTAAGAAATCTAAGACTATCGAGATATCATGATATGGAACAAAGGGAACCCTTATTCATGGTTGGTGTTAAGTGTCAGGGGTCCAACCATTTAGATCACAATTTGGCATTATGTCGTATGGTTCAGGATCTGCATTCCCAATAACTCAGCAATTCCTCTTCCAGAGAAAATGTTACATATGTGCACCAGGAAACATGCATAAGTGTATGTGTATAAACATGTATTAGCAAAAAACTGGAAGCAACTTGAATGACCAACAGTACAATGGGCAAATTGTAGGATATGTTCACAATGAAATAAGATACAGCATTCCATACTGTGGGGGGGTGGGAATAAGGCTGAAGATCTATTTTTAAGATTTCAAAACACTATAGCATATTTAAATGCCCATGGGATATAGCGGATAAGGAGGGGGAGGCTGAAGATACAGAAGAGAAAGTAAAAAAGTGAATAGTGTGAGGTCCCTGAAAAGCAGATGAGAAAGGTGGAAGGGACTTGTTTTCATTACACTCAAGGAAGGAGGTGAGGATGTGTACTTATTCAACCTTAACTGTATACCCACTCTATGTCAGACCCTATTGCTGACACTAAGGATGCAAGTAGATTTGAAGACTGGGTGATAGGAATTTGATAGAACTGTGTACTGGCCTTCAATTTCCTTGTGCAGTAGGTGGTGAAGTCATCTGAGAGTCAGGAGAAAGCTTGGGCTTGAGTTTGGAGGAGAGTGCAGATTTAAAACTGTGTATAGAACAAGAGCAAGCGAGTGCAGGAAACAAGGAAGTATGATCGGGCAGTGTTGGGAGCCAAGTTAAGGCTGGTGAATTTACAGCCAGAATTCCCAGTGATTTTCTTCAGCGATGCTCAATGCAGGTATATTTTTCTAGGATTTTTTTTTTTTTTTTTTACCCCAGGAAGTTGTAACAAAAGGTTAACAGGGCATAAGAATTTAGGACACTGGCAAGAAGTTGTTTGAAATGACAGACAGTGTATGTCAGTGAGTTTGATTGCTAACTAAAATTCTGAAGGACAATTTACTCCATAAATATGTACAAGTAAATGTTAAAATATTTTGAATAAAATAAAATTCTGAAGGAGAGTTTATTACTTGACTGTATCCAGGAATCAGGTCATGTTATTACATATTTATCTGATGATGGATATTGGTATTTGAGACCACAGGTGCAGGGAAGTTAATGTCCCATTGTAAAGAAACTGACCAATGAAAGACCAGATGGAAAGGGTCCTGCAGATGGATTTTGCTCCCTTTCTCCCTGACTGTTTGGAGATGCAAACACTTCCACATGTCCTGTGATACTATCTTTTCTTCTGAAAATATGGTCGTGTCAGTAATGCATCACCTCATATTTTCTTTTCTTTCTTCCCTACTTCTCTTTGCTTTTTATCTCATTCTTGCTTCCCTGGGATTTCACTTCCTGATGAAACAGTGGAGAGGGAGCTTTGTTCAGGATCTGTTTTTCAGAATACCTGGAGGAAGGCAGAGTGAATTTCTCTGCTGAATCTGGAGTTCTTGGGGGGCAATTTAGGGAGGAGAGGGCAGGGAATAGGTGAGTGATAGTGGGAAGATGAATATGGAGCCAAAGAGATAGCTTGAGGCTGGTGTCAACCTGCAGTGAGCTAGCGTGAAAAATCTCTGGCAGAGAGTGGGATGGCTGAAGGATTTTTAATAACTAGAATGTCTATTGTTCAATTTAAGATAATTATGTGGCTTCAATGTAATTTCTTCTATCCCTTTCCTCCTCCTAAACTTAGTAAATTATATGACATACATATAGGCCTTATTAGATTTTTTATTTTGTGGGACTACAATAAACGACTGAGTTTGACATCTGGGTTAACATGGCATGGAACAGAAAGGATATTTTCAGGTGGAAAGATTATCCATCAGCTAAACAAATTCAAAGGGCAAAAAGGTAAAAGCCAGAAGAACTATGAAAATGTAAGACCTAGGTAACTTTCAGGAAGCTTGAAAGGAATTTTATACTGACACAGACATGGAATGAGATGATGGAGGAAAATTTCTTCAGACATTAAGGGGTCTGGAGATCCCACATGACTTCTGGGCTTCATATAAAGTACCTCCTTGTAAAGTAGTGTTCCTCATCAAAGACTACTTCTGCAATTATATTGATTTTTAGCTGTCTCTGTTTATGAGTTTATACTCATTTATTTAAGCTGAAGTCTTTTTGAAAAAATGTACTTTATTTTCTTTAATCAGTAAGAACATATTGAATTATTACGAACACTACTTTCAGGTATGAGATTTTGCTGCTATGACTCTCAATACCTGGGGATGGCTATTCGAGACAATCTATTCAGTCCTGTGCAAAGTTCTATTAGGGAGACCACAAGCTGTTTATGAAAATCTTTATGTTCACAAAGCAATAGTTGGGGATGTTCATGCTAACCTGTAATCTACTATAGGTACTGTGACCTTTTATTTCAAATAGGGTGAAAAAAAGCATTTTGTCTACTAAAATGACTGTACTGTAAATGTTGGAAAAATTATTTCTTGTTCTGATAGCAATCTCTACTTTTTAATATATTAAACAATCAATGATTTTCAAGAATAAAACCACATACATTTAATATATTGAGAAAAAAACTGACAAAATACTTCTAAAATCTTTCATAATGCATAATTTATTCATGGACTTAGGTTCTGGAATCAAACACACTTGGGTTTGAATAACAGCACTTACTAGTCATGTGGCCTTACACTTCTGCAGTTTTTGTCTCATCTTTTAAATGCAGATACTAAGAGTAGCTACTACAAAGTATTATTGTAACAAGTTAATGTTATATTTCTTTTACATGCCTAGTATACAACTGTAGTGGATTGAATTATGTCCCCCCAAAACTCACTGAAACTTGAATTGTTGTCCCCTATGTTTTATGTATTAGAAACTTGGCCCCCACTGTGACTGTTAAAAGGGTGGGAAATCCTATTATGGTAATTGAAAGGTGGAGCCTTGAAGAAGTGATTGGATTGTAGGACCGTGCTGTAGCGAATGGATTAAAAATGGTGATCAGGGGCATGGTTGTAAGGGCTTTAGAGGAGGAGAGCTTGCCTTTCTCCTCTGTCTCTGCTCTTTCTTCTTCCACCATCTTGCAATGTGGGACCCCTGGGTCACTGTTGCCACCACCAGATGGACTTTGGACTTCCCAGCCTCAGAAACTGTAAGCAATAACTGTCGTTTTTCTTTATAAATCACCCAGTCTCAGGTATTCTGTTATAGCAACACAAAAAGGACTAATACAACAGCCTAGCACAGATAACATAATAATAACAATAGAACATAGAACAGTCTATTAGTAGTAGTAGTAACTTTCAAAGATAATTAAATATATTAATAAAAAGTCATTATAAATTTAATATTTTTTTCAAGCTGTACCTTCTCCCATGAAATCTGGCACCCCCCTACTCTCCCTCCCTATCCTACATCTTGTGGTGTCCTCCTGACACCACAAGAGTCTTTAGACGCTATTCTTAAGATTTTGAATCACATCTGGAAAAATCAACCTCTTATGATACTATTCTATGACCTAAGGGCCCCATACATAATTTTCTTGTTTTTCCAAAGTTTATTCTTTATGTGGTATGTAAGGATGAACTTTTGGCTAATTCTGAAACGTGGTGGCTTAGAACTGGTAGTAAAAGTGCCATTCATCTCTTTGCATACCAACTCTTGAAACTGGAATATGCTTTTCCAAACCTAAACATGATACAACAAACCAGCACTAGCTGGTGTTTCATGGCACATAAAATCAGAATAACAGACCATCCAATTTAGAAGGAAAAACGATATTGTTCCATTCCTCCAAATAGGTTGCATCAGTTAAGACTGTGTTCAATACCACATAAGAGACAACAGTAGCTTAGCCAAATATGAGTGCACTTTCCCCATGTAATAAGAAGTCTGGGGCCGGCCCGGTGGCGCACTGCTACAGTGCGCCGCTTGGGAGCGCAGCAGCGCTCCCGCCGAGGGTTCGGATCCCACATACAGACTGGTTCCCGCTCACTGGCTGAGCGAGGTGCGGGCGCAGCACCGAGGGTTGCGATCCCTTTGCCGGTCCCAGTCCGGTACGGGCGCGACACTGAGGGTTGTGATCCATTGCCGGACATGAAAAAAGACAAAAAGGAAAAAAAAAAAAAAAGAAGAAGTCTGGAGGTAGGCACTCTAAAGCTCGTGCATGTGCTAAGAGAACTCAGCAGACCAGACTTCTCCTGTGTTCCTCCTGTGCCATTCTTATGGATGGCCTTTATCCTCTCGGTTTTAAGATGGTTACTTCACCTCTTGATCTAATGTGCATGTCTCATACAGGAAGAAGAGAGCAGAATGAAGGGCAAGATGTATTTTATTAGGAAAGCAACAGCTTTTCCACAAGTTTTGCACAGGAAGTTTCCTCTTGTATCTAGATTACATGGGGGCAACTAGCTTACATAGTATCTAGGGAGGAGAATTTTTTAGTTGGACACACTGCTGCCTTTAAAATTTGGGGAATGAAGAAGAGGTGAGTAAATATTAAGTAATCAGCAGTGTCTGCCACACGTGTGAAGAAACTTTTACTTGACTTGCAGAGAATGATATTGCAACAGCATTATGCCACCAAAGTACAATGGCAGCAGCCTAACCAGGAAACATTATTTACTAATATAAAACTTATTCAGTTGATAAGTAGAAGTAAAGTTCAAGATTTTTAAAAAGACCCCACAGAAGTCTAGAATAAACCCTGTGGTACTAGAGTAGTAGCAGACTTGAGTATGAATTCCTGTTTACCTATTCGTCTATCTATCCATCCATCTATCATCTATCTACAGATGGAGATATACATAAATAATTATACAGATGGGTGTGTAGATTGTGTGTGTGTGTGCGTATGTGTGTGTATTATTAATATACATACATATATTTCCTTGTTCTGTCTGCTGAGAGAGCCTGGAAGCAGTGAAACCCAATACCAATGAGCACACTAAGTGCCTGAATCTTGGCTTCTAAACACTGTTTACCAATAAAAGCAATCAGAGCTCCTTGGAGAAATGGCTGATTGGCTGATTCTAGGGCGGGGGCAGGGTAAATACTAGATGAATGTGGAGCATCTTATAGTGCCAGAAAGTAAAAAAGTGCTAACAACAACAACAACAACAACAACAACAAAACACAAAACACAAAACCCAAGAGAATGGGGGCATGTCAGAAGTTCACAGAAACAAACCTGAAGGAAATCCCAGTGGCCAAATGTGGAACAATTTGGGCAATACAATAAATAAGGTAGTATTAGATTATAACCCAAAGTTTAAAATAGTACATGAGTCCATACTGACTTTAAAAAAAAATCATTGAACAAGTGAGTACATTGGAGAGAAGTGACAGATTTTCCTTACACAAAATTCCAAGTAACATATGCAGATACTCCCCCATCTAGGAGGTAGAGCTAAATGCTCCCCCTCCCCTCCACCTTGAGTGTGAGCTAGACTTCATGATCCTCTCCCAAAGAATAGTGAAAGGAAAAAATAGCAACTTTATAGTTGGAAAACTTGAAAAGCGCTACCTTAACCTAGTGGTCAAGGTTATCAACACTAGTGATGAGTCATGTTGATATCATGTATCTCTCCTTGATACAATGTGATGAGAAAGTCTCTTCAGCCTTTTAGTATCCTACACAAAAACCCATAACTACAGTCTAATCATGAGAAGAACATCAGACAAAACCAAACTGGTAACACTCTACAAAATACATATTTCTCAAGACTGTGAAAGTCATGAGAAAGAGGGAAAGACTGAGAAACTGTCACAGACCAGAGGAGACTAAGGAGACATGTTGACTAGATGCAACATGGCATCCTGAATGGGAATCTGGGATAGAAAAAGAACATCAGTGGAAAAACTAGTGAAATCAATAAATTTCTCAGTTTAATTAATAGTGCCGTACAGTATTAGTTTAACAATTTTGACAAATGTAACCTGGTAGTGTAAATGTCAACATGAGGGAAACTGATTGAAGTGCATATGGAAAGTGTGTATACTATCTTTGTAAATTTTCTGTAAATCTAAAATTATTCCAAAATAGAAAGTTTCTAAAAATCCCCACATACTTAAAACTGGAAATGATAATTTCCTGTTAATGAGGCTTTAAAATAACATCGTGTACTTGTCAGTGGATAACTACAAAGTGCTTAAGCTACTTAAAATTACCGCATTAACACTAGACTGGTTCAGGTTCCAAATCCTAAGGCAACAGAAACCCAAGTGTAAAAAGATATTTAATCTGAACTTTTCACTAAACAGTAGTTCTAATGAGATTTCTGTATCATTGTAACCTTTTCAGGGTCAAGTGAAAGCTGCCAGCAGGTGCAAGTAGTCTTTCTATTGTCTTCTAAATTAGAATATTCACAGTTAGAAACCTATACTTGCAAAAGAAATGTTTTCCAAATCTTATGCCATTTTTTTCTCACAAAATCATAGAATTACCTTGAAAAATCTCAAGTAAGTTATTTCTGCTTAAGAACATGCATTTTTAGAGCAGCAGCATTGGCAATCACTCTAACATTAGTGTGGGAAATCAGTAAATCACAATTTTAATCTTGCTTTCACACATTCTTTAAATGACCTTAAAAAACTTATTTTAAGTGTTCCTTGGCCACTAAATGAGGTTGATAAAATTCTCTAGGTTAAAAGAAGGAACAATTATATAATCATCACAGGCAACTTGAAATAAAAGCAATAAAAATATCTATTGTGGAAGGAAGGACACCACACAACTTCGTGGAGATCAGACAGATATTTATTTCTAAAATTTCCTATTTATTGGTAGCAAAGTTGGAGAGAAGTAACAAAAAATGTCATTCCTGCTGAGAAACAGAACTAAATGAAATGATGAATAAGGTTAATCTTACTAACTGCCCCATAAAAACATCCCAAGTATCTTTTTCCTTGTAGAGAGGCTTCTTACAAAAACCAAATATGAACTTAAACATCGTAGGTTACAATTAGCATAAGAACTATTGAACTTCAACTTTTAAAAAAATGAATAGTCTTTTGACTATGTCAGCTAAGAAATGAAGAGAAAGGAATCTTTCCAAACTATACCGGCATTCTTCCTTTAGCCTCTGATCTTGCACTCACTCTTGGGAGGTATTTGAGGCCCCTGCCACCAAGGAATGCAAGCCATAGATGTTACGTGCAAGGACTAGAGTGTAGGATTCAAAAGAGCTGTGTAAATAGCTGAGAGACGTCCAGGATTACTCACTATGCATGTTGCCACCTAGCAGAGGTCCACAAGGGGGCACCCTTTTGCTGAGCTTCTCTATACATTTTAAGGTAAAAACAGACTACGATAAGGAATTTGGTAGCAGTATGTATATAATATGTTTAGTTTCTCTTGGTTCTTTCCATATGACTTTTTTTTATTGTGGTAAAATATACAGGACATAAGATTTACCATTTTAACCATTTTATGGTGTACATTTCAGTGGCATTAAATACATTCATACTTTTGTGCAACCATCATCACCATCCTCCAGAACTTTTTCATCTTCCCAAACTGAAACTCAACACCCATTAAACAATAGCTCCCAGTTTCCCCTTCCCTCAGCCCCTGGAAACCACTATTCTACTTTCTGTGTCTATAAATTTGACTCCTCTAGGTACCCCATATAAGTGAAATTATACAATTCCACTTACATTGTGACTGGCTTATTTCGCTTAGTATAATTCTTCAAAGTTCATCCATGTTGTTCCAGATAATTCTTAAATGATCTTTTTTCTAACCATACTAAGTACCCAGTGCTTTAGAAAAAACTAGGTTAAATGAAGCTCATATTATCAGAACTTATAAATTTATACCTGCTCTTTATTGATATTCTTTTCTCCATTTGTCCACTTCTTCAGCCTTCTAACCAACTCACCATTGACTGATGAGTTAAGTTCCACTAACCACCTTCTTTACTAAATTCATCACACACCAAAAATCATGTATTACTTAACATGGGCTCCGATTCTGATTTAAAGGACAACTTCACATTTGCAGTGAACATAGTAGCAACATTTATACAAGGTCACAGATAGTACCAAAAAACAAGAATAATTGAGTATAAATACTTCCTGATCCAGTACTAATAAAGACAGATGGGGAGGAAAGTGGTTGCACTACTTGGATTAAATTTGCTCTGAGAATTCTCTCACCTAGTACCATAACACCAAAAAAAAAAAAAAAAAAAAAAAAGGTAAAATATGTAAATTTCTTCACACAGACAAGAAAATACCAACTGGGAATATTTTAACCAGCATCATGATGTACATTAAGCACTATATGGTCTTCATTATTATCATTTTCATCTTCTACATTGTTGATGTTTTTGAAAACAAAACAAACAAGCAAATAATTAAACAAGAAGACCTACAGTGTCTTTCAGGGTCCATTGCACTACGACTTTCTACCAAGGTAAAAGAAAAATTTTTGAAATATTGGATTATAATACAGGCCTGAGAATTCCATAGCCATTTCCTACAGGAGTCAGAGAAATTACTCCAGAAGAAATAGGAAAGGTTGAAAACTCTAGTGAATTGCTCTAATTGCTTGACTGAACCACTTCTAGTAGTCTCTGTTTTTATGTACATGGTAATACGACACTTGGAAATCATTTGCGAAAATATACCTGATATCAGAGAGGTAAGCAAAATGTCATCTTGAGATCTCTTGAACTTTTATATTCACATTTTTTGATTCTTTGAGGTTGGAGAAAGAATGGATCTTCACTTGGCAAAGAAGGGATGACTGGTGAAGAAAGCATCTAAAATCCATAAGCTTATCACCAGTAAGCACGGCCAGGCGTAAGATCAATACTCAAAATGATTTTTTTTTTTAAAGAAATGACTTAAAGGAAGTTGCTGTAGAAGCCCCACTCACTGGGCATGTTTTTGTTTGTTATTTTATTTATTTATTTTGGTGGGGAGGACCCTGCATTGGTCTTTTTGAACATTCTGATGCTTTGACAGAATAGTTTCTAAAAATTTTCCCATACCTGCCCTGCTCTATTCTGGCTACAATTACTAGGCTAACCAAAATAAACTTTCTCAAGTGTTTCATCTAGTTGATAGTTGATTTCCTAGAGAGAGAGAGAAAAAAAAATAGTCAGTTGTAATTAATCATGAGGCTTTTCTTTTAGAGAATGTTTACGCCACAATCAAATTAGGCTGAGTTCTTCACACTTAAATTTTTGTTTTGTTTTAATTCCTTCCCTTTTACCCTGTAAAAGGGCTAGAGTATGGAGTGAAGGCTCAAATGAGAGGGTTAGATAGAAATAAAAACCCTTATTTCTTAACTCTATGTTATATGTTGCTACTGTTCTTAGCCAGCTGAATTTGCTGAAAGCTTAGGATAGTCATTCGAAAGAAGATTTTGATGAGAGGATTTTAAAGAGACTGAAATAGTTGGTCATCTTAGTCATAGATTTAAATTTTGAAAATTTATTTGGTTTTATAGTTCCACTGAATGTAGGATGCTCCATTCTTTTAAACATATAGAGAGATTAGTTATTTTTGGATCTGACAGGTTTGGATTTTCTACGTCATTAATAATAATAATAATTGCTAACAGGTACTTGATTTGTGCAATGTGCAATTACACAAATGTGTGGATTGTCTCATGTACCCTTCAAAATGACCTCGCCAGGCAGCACTGAGGAAGGTGAAATCCCTAAAAGTTAACTTGATAGCTTATAACTGGAGAATTAGAATGCAAACCAAAGCAGTCTTTTAAGTTCACAGTGCCCTGTGCTCTGAAAACACAACAGTATGCTGCCTCCCTGGAGGAATCCTTAATTTAAGCAGGAAGGTTTTCCCTATCCTGTCTTTGCAACTAAATAACAGTTTTATGACTCTGGGCAAAGCACTTGACCTGAATTTCTGATCTGTACAGTGAAGATCTTGGATTAAATGATTTCTCAAGGGCTGTCCTGGTGGCGCACTCGGTTGAGTGCGGCGCTTGGGAGTGCGGTGGTGCTCCCGCTGAGGGTTTGGATCCCATATAGAGACTGGTCCGCTCACTGGCTGAGCACGGTGCGGGTGCGACACTGAGGGTTGCAATCCCCTTGCCGGTCACAAAAAAAGACAAAAAGGAAAAAAAAAAAAAGTAAGTGATTTCTCAAGTCCTTTCTCATTTCTTTTGGCCAGGGAGAGTCCCTCACTGAGTGAAGTCATTTTTCCTTCAGTGACTGCCAGCACGGTTTTGGCTCACCTGTAATTTAGTTTAGCTGAGCCAGTATACTATAAAGTCTGTTTCACTCCACCAGCCAAGAAGGAGCAGGTGGCTGTCAATTTCTTATGTTCTGGGGGAAGCTATTTGTTGATGATAGCCTAGATAACTTTGGATAGCTGCAGCAACATCTCTCCCTTGGCATATGGTAAGTTTAGATGCTAATCACAGCCTCATCTGTGAGCACTTCAGGTTATGTTTTTCATGCAAGGCTGGTGAACATAAAAATAGAGGTAAACAAAAAATAGCAGAATCAGCAACCTGGAATTTTATCTCCTTTCTGGTTAAAGACTGTTGTTAGCTGAAAATGCTTCACTACTTGTTTGGAGGTTTAAGATAGACGAGGTGGGATGAAGATGTTTGATGATTTGGTTGCTATGCAACCTCTTCACAATTATGTAAGCTCCTACCATACTAGGTGATACAGAGAGGGTGGTATGGTATGATGACGCAGTTAGCACGCAGAAGATATTTTTTCATGTGACAGAGTCAGAGTCTGAGATCCGGAGTCAGAGAAAATATAGGTAGAAAAGAAATGTCACATATTAGTAGGTGGTACTATTCTTATTATACAGATGAGAGAATGTAGGCTTATATTCAGTAACTTGCTTAAGATCACATTACTGTTGGGAGTAAATCTGGAATATGAACATGAAAGTTTTAGTTCAAACCCAGTATTTTTCTCATTACAGTATGCTTGGTAGGTGATCATTTACCCTTAGTGTTTCTTTCATATTATTAGTTTTCTCTTTTATGAATTCCAACAGGAAAGACTATTCTGTTGCGAATCTTCTTTTTTATTTTTGCTAGACATCAAGGATTTACCTCTGACCCTTCCCGGTGAGTTTACTGAACTTCAGAAGAGGCTACATACTGATTTTATTGCATATGTTACATTTTATTGCATAGATCATTTACTCAAAGTATCATATTAACTTAAGCAGGGAAATTGTACACAGTCTAAGAAACAAGACAACTGCAAGTTACTTCAAGTGGTATTTACAATTTACTTAGAGCAAATCTCTGACTCATGGGTCAAATGCCAACATGACATGGCCCCACTGAGGAAGTTTCTTGGTGTGTTTGTTTGTAGCCCAGCCAAAAGACAAGAGGGGATTTCTCGTGGAAGGGGTGGTGTTATGCTCTTTGGATGTAGAAAAGACTATTTAATATCATAAAGCTCGAGGTAGATAAATGTGGTGTTACATAGAACATAGTGTTCCCTAATCTAGTGTTACAACAATAATGATGTTGATAGTTTATCACATTGCATAATGTCTGTGTGGCTTTCACGTACTCCATCTCAGTTCATTCTCACTATTATCAGTGAGGTAAACAGAGCATATTTATTCACCCCATTTTGTAGATAATGAAATAATCATGGGAAATGAAGCATAGAGACATTCAGTCACTTACCTTAATGGTAAGTTCCTGTCGGCGCAAGAGGGCAAGGCAGCAATCACCTTTATCCTCTGGCTAAAGGTGTTTTTATTTTTATTGTTGCTGTTGTTGTTGTTTTTCTTGTCCCTTTGTTGTAAGAATCACTGGTGGCCGTTCAATTCTCTCCATTTCTCATCTTCAATTTATGTCTCTCAGGTACTCTTTGTACTTTTGTTATAGGGAATCTGGGTCAATGAAACTAAATTTATAATTACTTGAAATTAGATTAAGTAGATTATATTTTAAAAATGAACCACATGCAAATAAACATGGGCTTCTGTGTTAATTTCAAACATTTAGATATGGCTTTCAGAAAAATCTTGGATGAGAATTCTAATGTAGAACTCGAATTACAATGTAATTATTTCATAATTTAATTCAACAAACCACATACTGAGTGTCAATTTATGTGCAAATCACAGTATTAGATACTGTGAGAGATAAAATAAATAAAATATTGTCTCTGCCCTTTGGTGGTTTATAAATTAAGGGAAAAAGAAGGACATGCTTCACTCTTTATTTTTTGTTTCCTCCTTTGTGGTGTTAGGATTCAAGAAGTTCAGATCCCTGTACTGGCCAGCTGCCAAAAAAAAAGAAAAAAAAGGATTCAAGAAACTCACAATAATAAACATTAGTAAAACAAGGTTCCCAAGTCCTCTGGCCTTCTAAAGTTACCTGCCCCCTCTTCTTTTAAATAATCAAATACATTATTTTGTGTCACTAATGTACATTTGGCTGTAGGAAATTTAGCTCCCACTCTGCCCTAAATATTTCTGAGAGTTCCCAGGGTATATTTAAAAGTCTTGATAATGAACAGCTATCAGTCTCCTTCCTAACTCTTGCTCAAGATTCTTTTATCAGTCACTTCTTTTTTTTTTTTTTTTTTTTATTCCTTTTTGTCTTTTTTTACTGACCGGTAACGGGATCGCAACCCTCGGTGTCGTGCCCATACCGGGGACCGGCAATGGGATCGCAACCCTCGGTGTTGCGCCCGCACCGTGCTCAGCCAGTGAGCGGGAACCGGTCTCCACATGGGATCCGAACCCTCGGCAGGAGCGCCACCACGCTCCCAAGCGGCGCACTCTCCAGTGCACCACCGGGCCGGCCCTATCAGTCACTTCTGACACTCTCATCATTGCTTCTTCTACAGAATGTTCCAAATCTCTTCAATTTACTTTATTGCAAAATGGTGCCAACACAATGCTGTTCTATCAGCTGTATCAGTTACATCTTGCCACGATAATGACATATAACAAGCAACCACAAAACCTTAGCGACATACAGTAACATATGTTGTTTTACTCATGTGTCTTGGGTAGTCAGCTTTGTGGTTTTGCTGATTTGTTTGAGTTTGCTGTCATGTCTTGAAGTCAACTGGCTGTCATCTGATTTAGCAGGGTCTTGGATATGACACCTGGGGAGGCTCGCCCATGCTTTCCATGTCTCTTGTTTTCAGCAGGTGAGCTGGTGTATGTTGTCATGGCAGAGGAAGAGGGCAAGAGCAGGAACAGCACACTCACAATGGGGCTTTTCAAGACCCTGCTTGTGTTACATTGTCTCACCTCCCATTGCCTAAAGCCAGTCACATGGCAGAATCCAGCATCTGAGTGGGAGGGTACTCCAAAGTTACATGGAAAAGGCCATGTGTATCAGGATAAATTCAGGAAGAGAACATAAAGTATTTGAAGACATTGGGATGACCATGTTTCTGTCATTTTAACCACATACCGAGAAAAAGTAAGAATTACATTGAGGGAGGCAGTTATCACCTAAATAGCTCAAGTTTTTAGTTTCCAAAAAGTGAGTACTTGCAGATTACCTGAAATATAATACAGATGAGTTTAAACGTTCTGTTTCCATTTCGGAAAACGTGTAAAGTGACATTTTTGAACTTAAAATAACTCATGTGCAATAAGTTCATTTTTAATATACAAAATAATAAAAGAGCTGAGTGGTTTTGTCTTATTTTCTTTTCTCTTACTTTCTTTTCTTTTGTTCTTGTTATTGTTATTATCTAAAAGACCAGTTGAGAATTGGATCAGGGGATGAATGTAAATTATATTATGTTAAGTTTATTAAACCTTTGATAAAATGTTGAAATTACAGATTGAATATATGTGGGAAAATTCATATAATTTGTGTTTCAGAATACCCAGTTACATAGATTTAAGAAATGCCCATAGGAAACAAAATTAAAATACATTTAGGGCAAACATTAAAAAATATTTTTCCAAAACACTATTTCCCTCTTTATAAAGAAAGATATGTACCCCTTCTCGCTAAAAAAAAAAGTTTCTATTATTTCTAGTCTTTTCCAGCACCTATTTTTCCTCATTTTGCTTTAAAAATTTTGTGCTCAGTAAATATTATAAGTTATGACATTCATAGTGGAATTCAGAATATTTTGTATTCTCGATTTTATTGAATTGAATTCTTATTTGAAAAAGAATTTTAAAAAGAGATCATTGAATAAAACGAAACCCAACATAATAAGAATATAATTACTCTTTTTGAAGTTTTTGAAAGTTTTATAGTATAAAATGCTATAAAATAATCTCCTCAAACAGGAGAAGTCAAATTATAGCAATAGTTTCCCTGGTTGCCCTGATAATTTTTCTCAAGGTAATTAGTTATTATTGTTTGCTGCACATCATTAAGGTCTATTTAATTTCAAAAAACCATTCAGATATTTATTATAAAATGGACACAAAGTGCCTAGTAACAGGCACTACCAGTGATTTCTATTTTTTAGACATATGTTATGATGCATTTTACTTTTATGGTAGAGAAGTTAGAAAGTGCCAGCAAGAAGGAAGAAAATAAAGAATCACCTTAAATCTCACATTAGGGAGCAGGAGTACATCCTTCCAATTTTTTCTATGCATATATTTACATATTCATTCATACGCATTCTTACAGATGTGGCAATCATGTTTTTCAGCCTTCTTTTTACAATTTACACTATATTATAAATATTTTCTTTCTTTTTTTTTTTTTGTCTTTTTTCGTGTCCGGCAATGGATCGCAACCCTCAGTGTCACGCCCGTACCGGACCGGGACCGGCAACGGGATCGCAACCCTCGGTGTTGCGCCCGCACCTCGCTCAGCCAGTGAGCGGGAACCGGTCTGTATGTGGGATCCGAACCCTCGGCGGGAGCGCCGCTGCGCTCCCAAGCGGTGCACTGTAGCAGTGTGCCACCGGGCCGGCCCTATAAATATTTTCTATATTCATTTTTCTGCAATATAGTATTAATTGTAGTATAGTTTCTAGTTTATAAGTGTACCACAATTTGTAATCAACTTGTTGTTGGACATTTAGATTATTTGCATTTTCCCCTATTATGAAAAAGTCTATGACACATATTTTTCTTTATTTAATGTTTAGATTGAAAATTATTTTCTGAACATGGAGAACGAAGGAAAACATAGAAACAAATTAATTTTTTTTTTTTTTTTTTTTTTTTTTTTTTCCGTGTCCGGCAATGGATCACAACCCTCAGTGTCGCCCCCGTACCGGACCGGGGTGTGGCCATGTTGCAATAAAACTTTATTCACACAAACAGGCTGTATTTGTCTGCTTGGGCTTCCATTACATACCACAGCCTGCATGGCTGAAACAACAGAAAATTGTTTTCTCAACAGTTCTGGAGGCTAGAGGTTCAAGTTCAAGGTGCCGGGAGATTTAGTTCCTAGTGAGGGCTATCTTCCTGGGTTGTGGGCAGCTGCCTTCTCTCTGTGTCTTCACAGAGCCTTTCTTTTGTGTGTGCACGGAGCGAGTGAGCCCTGGTGTCTCTCTGCTCTGCTGTCTCTCCCTCTCAAATTAATTTTAAAGTCCATTGATAAGGAAAAAATTTAACACAAAGATTAACATCCTTAATGAAAAAAGAACTCTTAAAAATGAATTAGAAAAACTAAGCCCAAATTTGGTGAGGGGCATGAGCAAATAAGTTACACATTCCATAGAAACACACGTGGCTAAGAAGTACATTCTAAGATGTTGTTGTCGGGGGGAGTAGAGGGGCTAAGGCCCTCAGCCTCCCATCTCAGGACTCTGGGGGCTTCTGGCTCTGGCTCCCTAGTGGCCTGCCTGGTTGCAGTCGGGGGTGGGCAGGGCTGAGGCCCATGGCCCCAACATTTTTCTAGCTAGGTGAAGTTGCTGAGAGTTGTGAAGCCAGCTTATTTCTTGTTTCACTTCAACATCTTCCTTTTTTCTTTTTGTTTTGGTAGTAATTGTAACAATTTTTTGGTCTTGTTTTGTTTTTCTCTTGCTTGCTGAAATAGGTAGATGAACATTTCACTAAATTTTGCATGGAAAATGGTGATGCCTTTTTTTTTTTCCTGCATTCTCAGTTCTTTAACCTCAGGAAAATTTTCTTTAATTGTGCATTTAATTTGCTACTGTTCCATTTGTTCTGATCTCTTTAGAAATATAACCATCCCTATGTTCATTGTCTTCCATGTCTATAATCTTTTCATTAATTATTTTATCTTTTGTGCATTTCTACAATGCACAAGTTTGTCCTCTGCAATCTCATTATACCATATGTGGTACATAGACCAGTGGTAGTGGGAGTTTGTTACAAATGCTCAATCCCGGGGCTGGCCCAGTGGCGCACTGCTACAGTGTGCTGCTTGGGAGCGCGGTGGCGCTCCCGCCGAGGGTTCAGATCCCACATACAGACCAGCCGCTCACTAGCTGAGCGAGGTGAGGGCGCAACACTGAGAGTTGCGATTCCGTTGCCGGTCCCGGTCCGGTACGGGCGTGACACTGAGGGTTGCGATCCGTTGCCGGTCACGAAAAAAAAAAAAAAAAAAAAAAAGGAAAAAAAAGAAATGCTCAATCCCACGTCCCAGACCTACTATATCAGAATCTGTATTTTAGCAAGAACCTTAGGTGATTTCCATGCACACTAAACTGTAAGAAAAATTATTCTACAACTCTGATTACATTTTCTACAATATAAATCCTGCTGTGTCTGGAATTTAGTGCAGATTTTAATTTAGTTGTTATATTTTGAGTTTTCTTGCAGCAACTTTCTTTTTTTTTTTTTTTTTTAAAAGATGACCGGTAAGGGGATCTTAACCCTTGACTTGGTGTTGTCAGCACCATGCTCACCCAGTGAGCTAACCGGCCATCCCTATATGGGATCCGAACCTGGGGCCTTGGTGTTATCAGCACCGCACTCTCCCGAGTGAGCCATGGGCCGGCCCTTGCAGCAACTTTCTAATCTCAGCATTCTTCCTTTCCATTGTATTGCACTCACCCCCCCTTTTCTTCTATTCTATTATCAACTTATAGTGTTGCTTTTTAGTTTCTCTATTATCTTTCTGTGACTTTCTCTTCACGGAAGCCATGACTGCTTTGTTGATCATATCAGCCTATTGGAATCTTCTTCAGGATCTTGTATTTTAAAAAATGTATTTCCCCTAAACATTTTTGTTAGTACTCTCTTTTATATAGCAAAACGTTCCCCCTTAGAGGCCCAACATTTTTTGCGTGTTACAAATTCCCATACAGGGATTTAGTCCTGAGTCTTAGTGTTTGTCAATACACCGGAGAGTAAATGGTTAAGGTCCCATTCTTGGTAAACTTTCCAAATCTAGTTGGAATGCAGACTGAGATGCTCAGATCTACCTCATTTCTAGTTTTTTTCTGCCTTTCACCAAATGTTTCTATTGTATTCTGAGATAGTGTTCTTCCCTAAACCCACTGGCCCTCTGATTCTTTGAACTGGTTGGATAGGTGAAGAGTTTTTATCTCCAGACTTCTCCCCTCCCCCCCATCTCTGACCATAACTTTTTTTACTTTTGCCAACAGTACATTCTTTAAGTCAAAGAGCCACAACCAGTTGCTTCTACATGCTGGGGGTTTCTGTCTTTGTATTCATACCGGAAACAAATAAGGAAGGATTGGGTCACTGCTCTGCAGCACGTCATAGAGAGCACCGTGAAGCAGAGCTTGGATGCTGATTTTATGTACAGGGGGCAAGTATAAAGCACGTTTCAGTCTCTTTTCAAGTTCTCTATGTCTTTCAATAAAACGAAGCCTATATCTGAGGCAAAACTTGAATTATTTTCTTCTAATCCTTTTGCTACCACTGGCAGAATTTACTTCAAGCTTCTGGCACAAGGTGGTCCAAGTTTCAGTATTGTGCATTTTCATCAGCTTGTGTGTGTTTTCATTGGCAGTTTAAAGGGAAATTGAGTGAGGCTTCCCTGAAGTCATTAACTCCTCTTTTGAACAAATAATCTCAATTGCTTTTACTTTACTTCATAAATTTTATCCAGAGAAGAGGTTAAGCCTTCCTTTACAAAATTGAAAAATGTCTACCAAATAGCATGAGATATTTGCCTCAAAATCCTTGGCACTTACCCATTTCATTCCAAAGTAGTTTACCTTGTTTTTAAATCATGCATCACATCTTTACTTCCTAAGTGAAAATTTTACTTTGCATCAATCTCTCCTACATAACCTCACAAATTCAAGCTAAAGTGATTGAATTTTGTGCCAATAAAGGCAAACAAGAAAACATTAGTATTGAAATATAAATCAAAATATTAGAGTCTTTTCATTCATTAAAAAATACAAAATTGTCTTTTAAAAATAAATATGCATTAGTGTTAAAATAAATTTTCTTTACAACAACAAGTTAACACATTCATCTTCTCTTTTAATACAGCATATCTATAAGTTAACCTCTGAAAAAGTGATTACAATGCCATATTCTTAGTTGATTTCTTCCTGTGATGTAATATTTTTAGGTAAACAAAAATTCAGAAGTCGGTAATTATATTTTTCTGGGTGTATAATGAATAAATGTATAAATAAAACTTGGGAAATATGGACAGAATGTTAAGAACTAAGGTTTCTTTAAGGAAACAAATACTTTTACTCTAAGAATAGGAAGATTAAAGTCCAGCGTTGTATTACAAGACAAACTATGGGAATACTTATACATATAGAACCACTGTTCTTCTTGCTTTTTCTTTTTACTTTTTTTTTTTAAATCACGCTTTTTAAAAAGAATGTTCTCATTTTGGTGAGGAAGAAAGTTATCTTTAAAAAATTCTTTAAAAAAAAGAAGCTTTTGGGCCGGCCTGGTGGCGCACTGCTACAGTGTGCCGCTTGGGAGTGCGGTGGCGCTCCCGCCGAGGGTTCGGATCCCACATACAGACCGGTTCCCGCTCACTGGCTGAGCGAGGTGCGGGCGCAGCACCAAGGGTTGCGATCCCGTTGCCGGTCCCGGTCTGGTACAGGCGCGACACTGAGGGTTGCCATCCGTTGCCGGACACAAAAAAAGACAAAATAAATAAAGAAAGAAAGAAAGAAAGAAGCTTTCACATGTTGAAGGAGGAGGGGTGTAAACAAACAAAGAAAAAATAACTCTATTTCAACCATGTTATGTCTCTCACAGGTTGATTATTTTACTCTAATGACCCCCCCCCCCCAATCTTGAACTGGTGATATAATTAAAAGAATTAACAAAAAAAGATTTAACAAAAAGAGAAAGAGAGAGAAGTGGTAGGATACTGAATCAAGAATAAAAGAGAGATTTTTTTCTTATTATTTTTCCTGCTTAGATTTAATTCAAATTAACAGAATAGATGCTCCAAATTAGAGCTGTGAGCCACTAGAATGAACATACTTAGTCAAAATTTTTATAATTGAATGTGTCGGTAATCTTTCATCTGAGTGGTTGAACGTATCAGTAATCATTCATTTGAACTATTACATCAGTAATAATCAATTTTGTTAAATTTGTTGAATTATTCATAATCTACCACCAAACACAATGTGAAAAATCATCTAATATACAAAACTTATTTGGCAGTGTTTGATATATCTGTTTATGGATTCCCCACTGAGATGTGAAAAATCACATTGATAGCACACCTCCTGTAAAATATAAGCTTTGTCACTAATGGCGATGGATTCTGTGTATGACTCATCTTGTCTCTACTCTGTGTGACTAACTCTCCGAAATGTTTCTTTCAGACTTCAACTTGACTTTGAGTTTCTCGCTCTCTTCTCTCAATCTCTCCTTTCTCTCTTGTTTTTGAAAAAAGACACTAACACTATCCATCATGATGAACAAGAAAAGAGAAAAAATGAGATCAGTAGGTAACTTTATTAAGTTAAAAAATGGTGACATTTATTTATTATTGTCTCAATAAGATAAGATAATTTAAATTCTTATCAATATAAGTAAATCTATAGTTACCTACATCCTAAGATGACACACAAAGAAGTAGATTTGAAACTAATTGTGAGGCTTTCTCCCTACTGTAAGCCCTCCCCCACTCTCCAGATTTCTTTAGAGCTCATTTTTTTAAAAGACAGAAATAATATATGTTTCAAAGTTAAAATGCTCTTTAAATTCAAACAATTCAAAGGACAGAAAATAAATACTAATAATCCCTTTTCTCAAGCCCCAGGCTCTGTTTCATTTCCCAAAGACAGCTACTCTCAGCAGTTTGTTTGTGCTGTTTTTGTGGTTATTGTAACTATATATGGTATTCACTTACCTCTGTTTGTTGCTGCATTTGACCACTGTGAAGTATGAAGAATTTAGCTGGCTTGCACTTCTGCTTTTCAAATTATTATTTATAGCCTCAATATTAGTTCTCCTTGAAATAACACACTCGAGCTCCCTCTGTATATTGATTTATATAATACCTACCACCTTCTACCACGAAAGATGGAGAAATTAGTGTATTTATTTTGCCCTTCCTGCCATCTCTTTTCCTTGATTGTCTTTTAGCTAAATAATTATTTTACATTGCCAAGAATCATAATTGTTACATTTTCACTGTAATGAAACATTCACTATACTTCCTTCACTATAATGATCATATTCTCAAATTATAGGTATTGCTTATTTCACTTTTATTTGTATCATTAACTATTTTTATTCTTTTAAACCTTCTCTTACATCTTTTCTCAGATCTTAAGGTGGGGGGAGAGCAACACATCGACATACCAGTCTCTTCTACTTAATATTCTTTCTCTTTTTAAATTTTCATTTGTTTTGAAGGTGATTCTCTTTTCTTATGAAAATGATCATATATGTATAGGTAGCTAGATAAATAGATACAGGTTTAGACATAGATCTCCATAACTTTTCAGTGCACAAAATGTAATATTTTAATAAAATCCCTTATTTTACTTTTTGAAGATGATAGGAAATGCTAGATCTGGGAATCTTGGACAAAGCAAAGGAATACAGGTGCTTCATTTATTTATTCACCAAACACTTAAGTGCCGACCTTGAACTCTGGGCTATAGAGGTAAATGAACAACAACAAAAACAAAATCTCAAGACTCAAAGCCTAGTAAAGAACCTCACAATCAAGTATACCCAAACAGGAATATGTTTAACTACTATCGTATTTGAGGTACAAGCAGGAATAAACTTATATATTGATAAACAATAAAATTATGAGAAAGAGTTTTCAGGATATACAAGGTTGTTAGGCAAGTTTGTTGAGAGAGTTTGAAAAAATATTTGAGAATGAGATAAATGATCTATTACTAGAATTTTAGGTTGATGTTAGATTTTCTTTATAATAAGGGATAAAGTAAGTAATATTGTAGTGGTTTAAAAACATGCCCACATTTTTTGACACCCCTCCTTTAAAAGGTGGAGGCTGATTTCCCTTCCCTTGAAGGTGAGCCAGATTTAGTGACTGGCTTCGAACAACTAGAATGTGGTAGAAGTAACAGTCTGTGACTTCTGAGTCTGGATCGTAAGTGACATTGCCGATATTACGTAGCTGTCTCTTGGGTTGTTTGCTACGGAGGAAGTCAACTACCTGCTATGTCTGGAGAGGTTCACACGGGAGGATACAGCTTGGCAGTCATGTGACTGAGCCATCCTGGAAGTGGAACCTGCAGCCGAATCAAGGCTTCAGATGACCGGAACTCTGTCATCTTCTGACTGCCACCTCATGAGAGACCCAAGGCCAGAATTGCCATGCTCATCTGCCTGCAAATTTCCTGACCCACAGAAACTGTGAAGATAATAAATCCTTATTGTTTTAAGTCATTACGTTTTGGGGTAGTTTGTTATACTGTAGTAGATAACTGCCTGCAAATTGAGGTTTATTAAATCAGGAGTTGGAGGGGAGAAATAGAAATCAAATTCTATTATCCTGACAATGAACTCTAAAAGCTTATGATACCAGTTACTCTTTTACGTCATAGCATAATTGCTTCAATATTTTTATTTTTATTTTTTATGGGCAAAATTGATTATGGTAAAACCCAACTCAGCTGTTAGTGAAAGAGAAATATAATTTTCATTTAAAAAGGAAGAATGGTTTTATGATGGGTTCTGGAAAAAAAACAGACGGTCTAATCTCTTCTGAGCACCTCCCCACAGCTTTTATTGTTAGTTTATGTTAATTTATCCTCTTCCAAGATTATTAAACTGCTAACTAAAAGGTACTTGAGCAGAAAACTGCCATAAAAGAGTTTTTAACTTATTGTGCAATGAATAGACTTACGAAAAGATAACACACATTTTTCCATGAACTTTTTGAAATACCCTCATATTTGCTATTTGTACAATATGCCTACTATGAAATATAATTGATTGCATGATTTGTATTTGTGTAAGTTTCCTTTCAAATAACTGTAAAAACATAGGTAGAAGTTTGACTCCCCAATGAGACTCCCCTTAATCCACCTCATCCCAACTAAGAAAGCTGTCTATCAACTGGGTGAATAAGGAAATAGTAGAACATGAACTATTGCCAGGACTTGTGGTCTTCTAAAGGACTTGTGCAATGACTAGCTTCGATTTTGTAATAAAGCACATAGATTTTTCTTTTAAAGGGACATTTATAGAAGAAAGAAGTTTAAAGAATTTCTTTGATCTTAGAGATGACACATACCTCCGTAGGTTGATGTTATATTTTCAAGTGATTCTGGGCAAATATACTTTCTTGACTGGGATTCCCACAAAGAAATAAAAAAACAGTTTTCTGCAGAGATTTTAGATACATTATAAAAAATTCATTGTAGGAAGAATATAAAATAAAAAGAACACTTAGCTGCAATATCTGCATTAGAAAATCCACAAAGCAATGTTGCTTAATATTACTGAAAATTTTATTTGGTCATTATTTTTTTAGATTATTTAAATAAGAATTTTATATATGTATATACGTACAAGGATATGTATATCTCATTAAAAAATATCAAAGTCAGATTTGAAGGAATAGTAGTCAGTCTAGAAAGAGTGACAATACGAAGCAGAAATGACGGAAAGCTGTTGACAGAACTAAATGAAGCACAGGCATTTAGGAGAAATGTGGAGAGCTTGGATGTCAAGCTAGGAGAGAAGCATAAGCTAATGAGATATACCCATATCCAACTGTTTTAAAGGATGATACTCAGAAAAAGAAGCCAAATTTATTTCTATCCACATCAAAATGTATGACTGGGTCCCCCCAAGATAAATAAGGTCTGTAAAGGCAATGTTGTGTACTGGTTAAGACTGTGGCATCTGGAGTCACATTGCTGGGCTTGGAAACTTAACTATTGTTGCTGTTGCTATTGTTAAGTTATTGTTAACTATTGTTAACGATTGTGTCATTGTTTCCTCTTCTGTAAGACAGGAAGAATAAGAAGACTTGGATTTCCTAGGATTATTGAAAGAATTAAGAGAAATGCAATGTATAAGGGCTTTAGACTAGTGCCTAAGCACATGCAAAGTACTCTGTTATATGAGCTATTATTATAATATTATAATAATTAATGTTAACACTAAGGATAATAATAAAAGAGGCAAAATGATCCCAAGGAACTAACTAAAGTGACTTCCCTGAAAGAACTCAGATTCAAAACCCTATTGAGGATTTTCCTTTCATAGTGGGTCACATGAGATACTCAGTGTTGGATTAAATCTATTCCTGGGGCAGGGGGTAGGGGGAGGCGAGAAAGGGTCACAAAAATTGATTATGTTGTATGATGAGTAATATACTAATTATCCTGATTTGAGCATCACATATTGCACACAGGTGCTGATATTCAATGCTGAACCCCACAGATATGTACAATCAACTATGTTCCAATGATAAATAAATTTTTAAAATTCGATTTGATGTCAATGCAATCTATTGATCACAAATTCTTTCTGAAAGAATAAATAAAAAGTATGCAGCCCCCCCCCCCCCAAAAAAAACCCCATTCAATGCTGAACCCCACAGATATGTACAATCAACTATGTTCCAATGATAAATAAATTTTTAAAATTCGATTTGATGTCAATGCAATCTATTGATCACAAATTCTTTCTGAAAGAATAAATAAAAAGTATGCAGCCCCCCCCCCCCCAAAAAAAACCCTCTACTCCTGAGGTGCTGAAAGAACTGAGCCATTTCAGGAGAAAGTAGCCCAGATAGAGCATGGAGAGACCCCTATGCTGAGACTGAGGCGAAAACAGAATTAGAAAGGAAAAATGTTAATCCTTTAATTTCTTTAAACTTAAAATCACAAATTGAAGGAGACTTCACGTTTGGCCTTTAATTTCTTTCTGGGAATTTTACAATGGGAGCCAGGGGTTCATTTTCAAAACTGGAGCTAAGGATATTATTTTAGTTCATAACCAGTCTCTGGTGAGTGTTTGCAGACTAGTGGCTGAGCATATTTTGAAATAGAAAATAGAAAAGAAAATGAATTATTTGCTTAGGGTATACCATGTCCATAGAGTTAAATAATTAATATCTCTTTCTGACCAATTTCAGAGATTCCTGGGGCCCACTGTGCAGCTCCCCAGTTCCCTGGTCCAGGGAGTTGCAGACTCATGAAAGTGGAGCAGGACTGTCCCAGGCTCAGTTTCTCCCCTGAGGGAGGCGGCTGCTCCAGCATGGGCTTGGCTGTTTTACCCAATGAGATAAGAGAGAATAAAATATTGGACAGTGAGAACTCCTGTTTCTCTCCCGCATCTTTGTTTCTACCAATAGGTTTGATAAAACTCCTGCACAGCTTCTTTCCCCCACTTGGGGGAGAGTTGGAAGGCAAGAAACAGTTCCAGATTTTCTCTCCATCCCATTTCTTACCCCTTGTATATATTAGCTTCTTAGGGCTGCTGTAACAAAGTACCACAAACTGGGGGCCTTAAAACAACAGAAGGTTTTATTTCGTGGTTCTGGAGGCTAGAATTCTGCAATCAAGGTGTTGGCAGGGCCATCCTCCCTACTGAGGCTCTAGGGAAGAATCCTTCCTTGTCTCTTTCTACCTTCTGGTGGCTGCTGAAATTGTCATTCTCGGCATATTATTGCATCGCACTAATTTCTGCCTCTGTTTTCACCTGGCCTTCTGCCCTCTTTATGTCTCTGTGTCCAAACTTCCTTCTTTTTATAAGGACACAAGTCATTGCATTAGGGCCCACCCTTATCTGGTATAATCTCATCTTGAATTGGTTACATCTGCAAAGACCCTGTTTCTAACAAAAATCACATTCACAGGTACTGGGGGTTAGGACTTGAATATCTCTTTTTAGGAAACACAATTCAACCCACAATGCTCCCTAAATGAAGAGATGGTAATTTTGGTTACTTAAAACTTGACATTCATTAGTACACATGTAATATTGGGCAAGTTCTTTATGCCTCGTAGTTGGAGTTGAAGACATCCCATGCTCATGCTCATCTAGCACTCAGGCACAAGTGGCCCTACTGTACTTAATTTGGCTGAGTGGTATTTATACCTGGTAGGCCTACCCACAGGAGAGAGAACCACTCTTCTCCGACTCACAACTTCTCCTGAGACTGGGTGAGCAATTCAGGTTAGGCCTACACTATGGAATTAGCTGTCTTCAGTTCAGAAGGAAGAGATTAGAAGCCTCACTTTAGCTTCAGATCTAAACTGCGGTCTTCAAACAGTTTATCAGAAGTACCCAATGCAGAGGGGTTGAAGCATGCCGGTCTAGTTTAATCAGGCAGCACTTCTTTTCCCATTTAGGTTGTAATCCTGCATATGTTCTAGTACTCAATGTGTCTAACTTACTGAAAGGAAGGAGTTGTGGAGGCAGTGACATTTGAGCAGAGACGTGGTAAGATCTTGAGGAAGAACATTCCAGACAAAGGGAACAACAAGTGAACATGGCTGGATGTGGGAGCTCAGATGACCTATATGAAGGTCAGAGTTACCTGGGAGAAGTGAACAAGGTGAAGAGGGGTCAGAAATCAGGCCAGAGAGGGACCTAGGGTCTGGAACATGTTAGGTTGTACAGTGTGCCAAGGTCTTTGTCCTTCATTCTAAGTGTGATGGGAAGCTCCTGACAGATGTTGAACAAGGGGTGTCATTCCATGATGGAAGTTTCAAAGGCTCATCCTAGTTTGGTGTAGAGGAAAAAACAGAGAGAGACAAGGACAGTGGCAGGAAACCAGGTAGGAGGCTGCTACAGACTCTAGATGGAGAGATGACTGTGAGAAGTCCCATTCAGGAGAGATTTTAAATATGGAGTAACAAGCTTACTGATGATTGAATGTGGAATGAGATAGAGATGAGTCCTGAGTCTTGGTTGATTCCAACTATGGGACATACCATTCAGTAAAAACCACTGCCAATCGTACTGGGTTGAATAGTGTCCCCCAATAATTCATGCCCACCTGGAGCTTTAGAATGTGACTTTATTTGGAGATAGGGTCTTTGTAGATGCAATCAAATTACGATGAGGTTGTGCTGGACTAGAATGGGTCCTAATCCAATGAATGGTGTCATTATAAGAGGAGGGAAATTGGGACACAGACATACACACACAGAGGGGAAAATGCCATGTGAAGAGGGAGGCAGAGATTGAAGTGATGCCGCCACAAGCCAAGAAATACCAAGGACTGCTGGCCAGCACTAGAAACAGGAAGAGGCAAGAAAGAATCCTCCCCCAGAGCCTTCAGAGAACATGGCCCTGCCTTTGCATTGGTTTCAGATTTCTAGGCTCCAGAACTGAGAGAGAATAAATTTCTGTTGTTTTAAGCCACCCAGTGTGTGGTGATTTGTTACAGCAGTCCTTGGAGACTTACACACTAATTAAGGCGAATACTGGTATTTTGTTTTAATTTGCTTTCTTTGAGTGCTGGTAACATATTTGCATAGGTCTGCTGACCAGTAGTTACCCTTTTTAGTTTTCTGTTCACACCCTTAGCCTTTTTACAAATTGGTGTCTTTGTGTTTTCTTACTGATTTGTATGAGATCTTTCACATAAAAGTTTTTAACTCAATGTTACATTTCCTACAATGTAGTAAGGTGGAATATGTATGGCAGTCTTTTGCAAACCTTTCAGATTTTCTGTTCTTTATTTAAGCACAGATTTTCAAAGGAAAAAGCATGGATATTTTGAAAAGGAATTTTAAAGAAAGTTTCTCCAAGACCACAATTGCTCATTTTACTTACATGTTATTATAATACTGGAATGCATAATTGCAAAGGTATTACTTTCAGTAAAACTAAATAAGAGATTACTGTGGAATATGTATTTTTTCATACACTGTATTTACATATAAATTTTACCTCTTCATAGAAAAAGCCAAGCTTTCCTGCTGCTTCTGTTCTACATGTATGGAGGAGGCAGAAGAGAAGAGACTTCAAAATTATTGACAGTATAAGAACTAAATTTAAACTGAGAGAATTTTGGAATGAACTCTGAATTTAATAAAATAAATACATATTTTAACATGTATCATACATACATTTTGAAGCTATGTACTTTCTTTAAAATGTTGATGTTAGTGTTCTAAGGATAAAGATCATGTTTATAGTTTTTGTTTTTTGTTTTTGTTTTTTCCTTTTTGTCTTTTTTCGTGTCCGGCAACGGATCGCAACCCTCAGTGTTGCGCCCGTACCGGACCGGGGACCGGCAACGGGATCGCAAACCTCGGTGCTGCGCCCGCACCTCGCTCAGCCAGTGAGCGGGAACCGGTCTGTATGTGGGATCTGAACCCTCGGCGGGAGCGCCGCTGCGCTCCCAAGCGGCGCACTGTAGCAGTGCACCACCAGGCCGGCCCTATAGTTTTTCTGATTTACCTGCATTAAGCTAGAACTAATTCCAACTACTAAGTCGTACATCAAGTCAAACTTTTAAAAATGTGTATGTAAATTTCCTTTTTTTTTTTTTAATGTGTATACACTGTCTTCCCACATTAAGTGTAAGTTTTCCAATCAAATATGAAGCCCCAAGTCATGGGCTATACTTACCTACTTCTTTTGTATAGGAAATACTCAATTTATAGATGGATTCTTTTATCAAGGGTTATTTGTAAATTGTTTGAAAATTTGAGAAAGCTTACATCCAACTTATAAGGCAAGAATGCTAATGAATATGCTTTCGCTGTCATACTGAAGCACTGTCTAATCAGCCCGCCTGAGGGCATTTTCTAGGTTGCAACTTTTGTTTAACTTACTTTTTACTGTTGGTTGGGTCCCAGACTCTGAAAAGTTAGATGTTACTTTGTTAGAGATTGTTAAATTGCAATTTTTTTTTTTTTCTGGTAGAAAAGCGAATGTTACCTTTCTAGTAGAAGAGATAATCCCAAAGGTTATAGTTTTATTGCCCTGAAGAATATTAATCAGTATTTTAAAAATCTAATGTGGCAATCTTTTATTCAGCATTCTTTCTTCCATTGACTAATGAGGGTACTTCAAAAAGTTCATGGAAAAAAGAAATGAACAATAATAAAAATCTTTTTATGGACTCTTTGAAGTACACTTGCACGTATACTAGTCTCCCCTTTCCTTCTTTGAACCATTACTGTTCTTCTGGTTCCCTCATTATGCTGTTAAACATCTTTCACATATGCTCATTATGTATTTGTATGAGTCTTGTTATTAACTTTTGGAAATTCACACTTTGAAAAAATGAGAACCTAGAAATAATATATACTGTGATTAAGTCCCAACCATGCCCCAAGTAAATTTAGTCCATGATATACCTGATATAATAAACAAATGTATTTTAGAAAATTAGACTCTTGCAATGACAGTAATTTTTTTTAAATGTTGAGGAATTTTATCTTAATGAACTTTTTGATGACAGTAGGTTTGATTAAAGGATGAGAGGAAAGTAGGTAGTGGGAGGTGTGTATGGTTATTTATTCAAACATTTGCTCAATAATTTTAGACATTTGATCTCATTGGTTCTTTCCTGTCCACACTTACCTTAGAGCTTCGGCTTGTTATTGTGATAAATATTAACATCATGAGGCAGTTACTCTTATTAACGCCCCTGCTTTACAAATGAGGAAACCGAGGAATGAAAAGTTAAGTAACCTCACAGCTATTAAACTGATATCAAAAAGCAGAAATATGAACTCAGACAGGTTGAGGCCAGAATCCAACTAGTGAGCTTCACACAAGCAGAGCTGACTCTAAGTGCTGGCTTTGGAAATAGAGCTCACTTTTCGTAGGTCACCAGGAAGGAAAATTGAAGTCCAAGAAGCTCCAAGCAGTTTCCTCAGTGTTAACTAGCTGCTTAGTAGTAATTGAGCTTGTTTTGTTGTTTCACAGTAAAAAAGAGAAGTAAAGAAGAAAGGCTCAGGTTTGGAGACAAGTTGATATTTTTGTGATAATTGAGCAAAAGTTGGAAGAGAGGAAATTCAAGGGAAAGGAAATTGTTTACCAAGGTGTGCTTGCATACTGAAAAGTTGCCTCAGGTAGAATTGACTGAAATGTGTACCAATAAAGGTAGAAGAAAAGGTTGAATATAGAGATAAGGGGAAAAAGCAATAGTGTGAAAGCACCTTACTGTAAGACAGTTCTCTGGGGTAGGTGGATACTGGGTGACAGTCCTAACCCAGTGCAGCTGAGCTGTTGTCTAGAGAAGCAGCAGGGCAAAGACTAGGGAAAAGTCAGCAGCATGTAAGAAAATTTGGAAAATTGGGCTTTGGATCTTTGGATGTGTCTACACAGTCATTTATATTTTTTCACAACTATATAGCTATATCAGAGTACATGTTTTCATGAATGCTGCTGCTGCTGATAAGACCCTAATTTATATAAAATAGGTAATTTTTAAGCTACTTATTGCATAAGACATTACATTTTATAAGCCTTCAGTAGGCCTTTATTAGAGTCCATAGCCTGCTGGGCTCATCACTGCAAATTGGTAGTGAGAAAAATGCAGAAATTTCCAATTCGAGAGAATGAATTAAGTGTATGACCATTGCAATTTGCTTACATTTACTTTTCCTGATCGATGTATTAAAATAAATGAATGTCTTTATTCTTAAGAAAAGCATGCTGAAGTATTTAGGAGTCAATTGTTGTGATACATTTAACTTATTTCAATAGGTTAAAAAAAAAGCGTGTGTGTGTGTCTGTAGAGAAAGAGAGAAAAAGCATGCAAATGTGGCAAAATATTATCAATTGTTGAGTGTAGAGGAAGGGTATACAGGTTTTCATTGTAATATTTTTTAACGTTTCTGTAAAATTAAAATTTTTAATGCAAATTAAAGAAAGAAAAAACAGTATACTGAGTAGAAAAGTTTACTTCAGATTCTGGATTACACTTTATATCCAGAATTGTAGTCTTGAGTGTTATTATTTTTAAATCAATGTTTATTCCATAATTTTGTCTTATTTTTAGATATTTCCTCACTTTGAAATTTTTTTTATAATTTTGATAACAGCTATTGTTCATTTAACATCTATATTACCTATTAGGAATTTTACATAGGTTATCATTAATCCTCACAACAATCCTAAAGGGTAAATATTGTCTCCATTTTTCAGATAAAAAGAGAGGCTCAACCACATTTATTTGCCCTTGGTTACATATAGCTATAATGATCGTGCTGTGATTTGTGCCTAAGTGTGTCAGAATCCAAACTCTGTGCTCTTTTCATTATATCACCTGCTTTCCATGCTAAGAAATTTCATTTGTAGATGGGTGGGGGGGTCCTTTGGAGGAGAGCCCTTTAGGCCAATTAAAATCTATTAAAGCCTATACTCTTATGCCAAATGAGCAGAAAATACTAGTTCTGCTGCTTTTATTTGTATCTTAAAGTCATAAATACTAAATTGTCAAAATCTGAATGCCTCTCCAAAAACCTTCTAATGCAAGTTCATTGCCTTATTGACTTATCATAAGCAAGAGATAACATGTTAATTGCATGTTTCTTAGCACTATTTCAAAATATATTGGCATTTGGCTTGTTTCTTCAAGTTCCTGAGATTATCTACTTTCAAAGTGCATATTCTTTGTTAGGTTCAGCAAAATGGAGAAAAGGGAGAGACAGACCTGAGCCAGGCACCATTTCAGCCAAGAAGCTTTATTCCACGAAGCATGGAGGGGAGACCTGGTTAGACCAGCTCCCCTGAACAAAGGAAAGGAGGTTTATAAACCTTCAAGGATCCTGGAAGAGTAATGGGCAATTTCGAAATCAGTGGTATGCAAGGTGACACAGCCCTTGTGGTCCACTAACATCTGGTTGGCTAGGACATAGGCTTCTAATTAGTGCCACCACTATATCAGTACAAAGTGTTTCAGCCTGAAACTGGCTACTGCAGCCCACAAGACGTTCCTTTGATGATGACAATCATGTTTACCCCTTCCCAGGAGAGGAGTTTCGATGACCAGCTCCCAGAGTAGAAAAGGGAAAGGGGAGGGGGAAGGGTATGAAAAGTTGTTTAACACAGCTGTGCTGATTTTAAGCCAGCCATGAAGCCTAATATTGTTATCATTAAGTGGCACTTTCTTCCCATAAGGCAAAGCATTAATCATTCATTCAACAAATATTTATTGAGCACTTAATAAGTTCCTAGCATACCAGTATGCAATTTACTGAAAATCCTATTGCTACCTTAACCACATTTTGTTAAACCACATTTCCTGTTAAAAGATAACAGCATTACATGATTTTTTTTCATCATGATTTTAAAGTTTTCTGGCAGTAGCAAAACTTTTATAGGATAGTTATCTGGTGGATTATTTTTAATATAACCATTTGCTTATAAACTCCAAACTAAACAAATAAGAATGTTTATGTGTACAGTTCAAGAAAATGCACACTTAAAGTTCTTCAAAGTTATTGATAAGTTTTCCAACATATTTGAAAATAAGGAATCCTCTTGACTTTGGGATGCTTGCAATAGGAGAGGACAGATGATATGTCCCTTGGAATCACTGCATGTGTGTACTTAGACATACGGTGAGTAAGGGTGAGTATGGGGATTATCGTTTCATTTTTACACTATTAAAGGGAAAGGATATTTGCTTGAAATCTTGCTCATAAAGCTTGGCTATATGACTGCATTCAAGGTAATGAAACTTACCTGTAATAGAAATTTTCCTCATGCTCTGTTTGAAAAAGTGAGACTCTGCCAAGATTCCCTTTAACAGCAGCTCCAGGGATCGTTGAGCTCATTTCTCTACAGAGCCTTTAAACACAAAGTTAGAGTCAATGATTGAATAAACCTATACTTGTGTTTCCATTTACTTATGCTTTTTTCCCTTTAGAGCTTGAATTGTGAACTGCTTTAGAAGTGATGAGAAACTTCTTCTCTCCCTTCCTCTATTTCACCCAACCTAGGAGCATTTCAGAGAGTAACATTCTTAGAGGGTCAATGTGTGAAGGGAAATTTAAAGGTAAGAATTCACTCAGCAATGACAGCTTTTGCTTCTGTGGTTGCAATGGCTTTGCCAACAGTAACAAGAGTCTTAGAGATCTGGCAAAAATTGGGAAATAGGCTACTTCTCTTAAGGCACGTGTTTGCCCTTTCTAGGCTCTTCTTTCATTTTCAGCTATGAAGCTTCTATGGCTTGAATGTCCTCCAAGCTCATGTTTGGAATACCTCACCTATTCCACAATAAGGTATTTGAAAGGTAGGGCCTTTAATAGGTGATTGGACCATAAGGGCTATGCCCTCAGGAATGGATTAATCCATTCATGGATTAATTGGTGAATGGATGAAAGGGTAATCATGGAAGTGATACCCTGTGTTGCTGTGGGACTGTGCAGAGTCTCCACCAAGAAGAAGGCCATCACCAGATGTGCTCCCTTGACCTTGAACTTCCCAGTCTCCAAAACTGTAAGAAATAAATTTCTTTCCTTTACAAATTACCCAGGTTCAAGTATTCTGTTATAAGGGACAGAAAATGGACTAGTACAGAAGCTTACCTTTTCCAACATCTTAGTGGCCTAAAGCTCTAGGTACCTTTAATTAAGGACAAAATTTTCAGTTGAGAAACCGAGTTACATCAAGATATTAAGTTCTTTTTTCATAGATATGTGTGTTTTTAAAAAGCGGATACATGGAGAAAGCAGAGGAACACTGATGGGGAAGTTTTAAGAGTCAAAAGGATCCTTTGATATGCTTCCAGTTGAAACATGTTGGCAGCTTTCTGTTTGATATATGAATATACTATTGAGGTCGTCATTAATCATTAAAAAGAGATAAATGGATGGATGCACTGTCAAACTGGGTTACTTCTGGTCAGATATTAGGGAATTAGTTGGTATCTAGGTTGCACAGTTTTAGAAAGTTCAGGAAAGTGTCCCTGGCCCTCATTATTTCCCACATCAGAGAGTGGTGATATAGAAATTTGATTCTTTGGTTTAGACTTTTGCTCTTTGAGAGTGATCAATAGAAATCCAAGCACTGTGGTTGTGGTAAGTCATACAGTTATTGCTTTTTTCACCTTAGAATAAATGATTTCATCCATTGTCTGAATTTAGTGCTGCCAAATGAGAATGAATTGAACAGGCCTGAAAAGGATTCTCTGGTAGGCATCGTTTACCAGCCAGGCTGCAATATGAATTTCTCAACAGTCAGGAGAGGTGGTTGGAAAGGGAAAGAAGGCCTAGTCCCTGCTCTTCGCAGCAGGGTGCCCTTGGGAAAGTCACCTTTCTTCACTTTCTCAATTCTCTAGTTTTTAAAAAGGGGATTGGATTAGAATGAGCTCCAAATTCCTGTACAGCACTAATGTTCCATTAAGTACAGTCTCCCCCACCCACCATTCTAAAACCCAGTGATCTGGTGAAGAAGTCTACATGTGTCCTGTCTACACCTGTCCACATATTATAAAGTTTGATTTCATCTTATTTCATCTTTTCAGATTAAAGAGTTGTAGGTATTTGCTCATACAGAAGCTACTTTACCTCCTGCTATTTTAGTTACATATTCTTCTTTGACCCTCTCCAGACTTGTTAAATCATCTTTAAAGTTTCTTGACCCAGAACTTCTTTTCAGAGACAAGAAGCATCTTAAAGAAACTACGCAAGACAAACTGCCTGTTTCACAATTCACTTCCTCTTGAAAAATTACTAGTTCTTTTAACCAAATAACAACCCACACTAATGTTTTCAAGACCTAATAATGCTCCTAGCTGTCTTTGCTAAGTGATGAGTCACAATCATTGTCTTATTAATAGAGTATGGATTACTTTTACTGCAACAGGTTATGTTGCTTTTGTCCCTAGCGAACCTTATCTACTATTTTAAGGCCTGGCTGCATTGCCCAACCCACAAATACTGTTTTTGCTACCTCTTGGGTGCCACCACATTTTCAAGTATAAAACAGGAAGAACAGACCTCCTTCCTCAGAGTAAATTGTGCTTTTTCATCTTTCTCCCTACTTTATGCTCAGGAACATAAATCTCAGCAGGGTCCCTAGAGGACCTAGGACAGAACCAGGATTGTATCCCCCAATGTAAACTCTAGGGCTTGAATACTGATACATACTAGATTAGTGAATGGTGCCTGTGGTTCTGGGACTGGACTGGGGATTTTGTATCAGTGGCTTTGACCCTGCTATATCAGACTCACGAATCACAGATGACCCCTATCCCTGTGCTGAATGTGCAGTTGTTATAGAGGTTAAAAACTATCCACACTAAGAAGTATACCTATTAAACCAAAGTGCTATCACTCCTGTGAGGCCATTCTTAATGCTACCTGATGTGTTTTCTGACGTTACTCAATCATTTTGTAATCATATTTTTTGTAACTGTTTCCTTTATTCCTCTTTCAACATGTTTCTGTAAGGGCAGTAGAAAAATAAGATTCAGTTCAGTGATCTACTTTAAATCCTAAACTATAATTTTTTTTGAAGTAAGTGGAGCATGAATCCAGAGATGAGTGTATAAGAAAAAATGTGCAAATAAATTGGCCCATTTTTAGCAAAAATAATTTGGCAAAACACATGCACTGGTCATGAGGCCTTCATTAATTTAATAAGTATTTATTGAACTCTTAATATTTTCCAAACACTTTTCTATTTGAACATGCCAATAAGGTACCTCACTCTTTTAAAGGATTACAAATTAGCAGAAAGCACAAACAGTAAACAAGTAAATCTAATTGCATATAATAAGTGAGGTTTAAGATACACAGAAAATGAACTTTGAGGGCAGTGAAAACAACAGGAAACTCCTATTACCTGGCACTTTATGTATATTAAATTTTAATCTTCATGACAACCTTGTATCAGTTTGCTAGGGCTGCCATAACAAAATACCAATGACTAGACGGCTCTAATAACAGAAATTTATTTTCTCACTGTTCTGGAGATTGGAAGTCCGAGAGAAAGGTGTTGGCAGGTTTTGTTTCTGCTGAGGCCTCTCTCCCTGTCTTGCAGATGGCTGCCTTCTCACTGTGTCCTCACATGGTCTTTCCTCTGTGCAGGCACATGTCTGATCTCTCTCTTTCTCTCTCTCCCTCTCTGTCTGAATCTCATTTCCTTATGAGGACACAAGTTGTATTGGATTAGGGCACACCCTACAGATCCTGTTTCAACCTAATTATGCTTTAATGGCCCTAATCTCCCAATACGGTCACATTCTGAGGTACTGGAGGTTAGGAATTTTGCACATAAATTTTTTGGAGACACAATTTATCCCATAACAAACCCTATTAGGTAGGTATAGTTATTATCACTGTAGATGAGACACAAGTAGGTAAAGTAACTTTCCTGGGATGTGAGCTCCAAGATCTGTGCATTTAATCACTATGCTTATGTTTTAGAAAACTGTCAACTGAGGATATCTCTCACCATATACAAAATCAACTCAAAATGGATTAAAAAATTAAATGTCAGTTCTGAAACTATGAAACTACTAAAAGTAGTTTCCTACAAAGGGAAATGCTTCATGACATTGATATTGGCAAGGATTTTTTGAACAATACCTCAAAAGTACAAGGAACAAAAGCAAAAATAGGTGAATGGAATTAGATCAAATTTAATCAAATTAAAAATAGGTGAATGAGATAAATCAAATTAGCACAACAAAGGAAACAATCCACAGAACGAAGAGACAACCTACAGAGTAGGAGATAATATTTGCAAATGACACAAGGGGTTAATATCCAGCATATATAAGGAGCTCAAACAACTTGATAGCAAAAGAAAAAACAAAAACAACAACCAAAAACCCATTGAAAAATGCGCAAAAGATCTGAATTGACATTTTTCCAAAAATGACATAACAGATATAAGAAAAATGCTTGACTTCACTAATTATCAGAGAAATGCAAGCCAAAACCACAATGAGATATCATCTCACCCCAGTTAGAATGGCTGTTATCAAAAAGACAAAAAATAATAAATGCTGGTGAGGATGTGGAGAAAGGGGAACTCTTATACACTGTTGGTGGGACTGTAAATTAGTACAGCCACTATGGCAAACAGTACGGAGGTTTCTCAAAAAATGAAAAATAAAACTCCCATGTGATCCAACAATCCCACTAACTGAGAATATATTCAAAGGAAACAAAATCAGTGTGTCAAAGAGATATTTGCACACCCATGTTTACTGCATCGCTATTCAGATAAGGATAGACAAGATATGGTATCAACCTAAGTGTCCATCAACAGATGAATAAAGAAAATGTGGTACATTTGCACAATAGAATACTATTCAGCCATAAAAAAGAATGAAATCCTGTCATTTGCAGCAAAATGGGTGGAATTGGTGGTCATTATGTTAAGAGAAGTAAGCCAGGCACAGAAAGACAATTATCACATGGTCTCAGTCATGTGTGGAATCTAAAAAAGATGATATACAAGTAAAGAGTAGACTTGTGGTTGTCAAAGACTGAGAGGGACGGGGGTGGGGAGGGTGGGGAGAGTCTGGTGAATGGGGTTGGGGGGGAGGAAGATGGGAGGGGTTGGTCAATGGGTACAAAGTTACAGTTAGATAGGAGGAATTAGTTCTAGCATTCCCATACACAGTAGGGTGACTATGGGACTATGGTTAACAATAATATATTGTATATTTTAAAATAGCAAGAAGACAGGATTTTGAAATTTCTGCCAATTACATGTATTGAAATATCACACAGTACCCCGCAAATAAGTACAATTATTATGTGACAATTAAAAATAAATAAATAAGAAAGCTAAAAAAGACTGTTAATCACACTGAGATTTTAAAAATTTTCTCCACCCCCCCCAAAACAACAAATGCCCTCTGAAATTTTGTATTCTTTTCTATTTCATTTTTTAAAAACCTTGGTAATAACCTATTAAATTGATTTCTTGACACACTAATAGGTTGTGGCCCACATTTTTTAAAAAAACACGGCATCATGTAGCTCTTGTGGGCAAATGTGAATTCTTCTCAATTAGTGATCCTAATGCAGAATTCTGTTGTCCTATAGTCTTCAGTTATCTAAAGGCAACTCATGAAAAGGAAATTACATTCTCTTTAATGAAAAGAAACACACACAATTCAACATTTTGTTTTATTTTTGTTCTGCTGAGTGCTACTTACCTGTTCTTCTGGTGTCCTGACTGATAGAGTGACCACACAAGGAATTAAGAGCAAAACATATAAATATCACTTTTTTTTTTTAAATGACACTCTCCCTGCATTGGTGAGCACTGCTGGGTCTCCTTCCCCCACACTGTGGTTTGAACATAACCATCTTGGTGCAGTAAAAGAACTGGGGGAATTGCAGATTTCCCAAGTAGGGTATGGCAAGTGATGTTTACTGCCCCAAAGCAGGAAACAGAAAAATCATGTGGCCTTGCAAGGATGTGTGTGTGTGTGTGTGTGTGTGTGTGTGTGTGTGTGTGTGTGTGTGTATGTGTAAGTATGTACAGATGCATAAGAGCCAAGGATAGACAGTGAGGAGAATTAGCTCCAAGGAATAAGGTCACATATAGGAAATGACCTTTAATACGTTAACTTGTTTAGTAAAGAAACATGGGCCAATGGATATCAGCCTCATCAATTTTTCCTGTCAAGTCTCTCTTCTTCTCTTGGAAAGAAGCTGGTAAAAAGTGAAAAGAATGAAGGAAGCTTCCTCCCCAGAACATCCCCAAGAAAAGGGCAAGTGTTGAATTAAAGTCCCTAGCACTTTCTGAGGGGTCAGACAATTTGACGGGAATACCTGTTTTACCAACCAAGAGAGGAATTTGGGGAAAGGAAGAGAATGGTTTCCTCTAAATTTGTTACTTAGCATTTTTAGGTGAGCATTTATGTATGCCACAAAATTAAAAAAATACTAAGGCTTTATAAATGTGGAAAGACTAGTTATCACAACAAGGTAGAGTACAGTATATTTCTCTCTTAGGGGAAAAATATCAGAATCTCTTGTAGGTCAGGGATGGAAGATATTAGTTTGAAAAAACTCTTCTAGTAATTTTGATAAGCTCCTTCACTCTCTCTATCCCCCCTACATGCACAAATTGAGAATCGCTGATCTCAAGCAAGAAGGGAAAATTGACAAAAATAAATCCCTATGGAATATCATATTTGAGATTTATTCAAATAAAGATGAAATTATGAAATATAACAAGAATCTTTTAGAAAATTGAGAGCATGCCAAGTGATAGTGAACTCCCAGAAACTAAATGTATAAGACTGTTTTAAGAAAGAAAGAATAATTAATATCAAATGTTGCTGATTGGTTAATAATATTATTGTTATCATTTTTAATGATAATAATGTCTCAAGTTGTTTTGTACATGTTATCTCATATGATCTCTCAAGAATTGCATGAGGTAAAACAGAAGATCAGAGTGTGAAATAACTCTCCGGGACGTAAATGCAGGTCTGTGCGATTCCAAAGCCCATCCTCTTTCCATGCTGTTCTGTGAGATCATTGGTGGTCTTGGTGGGAATGGTTCTGGCAGAATATTGAGCGTGGGAGCCAGAGAGCTTTGAGTTGACACAGTTAATGGGATTTAAGGGAGGATCGGCAGTGAGAACACCTGATATTTAACTGCGACAAAAAATGAGAGAGATGAAATCAGAGAGGGGAAATGGAACCCAGCTTATGTTTTGTTTTGTTTATAAGATGCAGTTTTGTGTAGTGATTAAGAGCATGTGCTCTTCATCCAGACTGTGCCTATTGGGATCCTAGGCTGCTCATCGGCTCTGTGTTGCTTAATTTCATGGTGCCTCTGAGTGCTTATCTTGCAGAGCATTTATGAGGATGAAAAAGGAGCTGTTACACGGAAGGGCTTGGTAAGTATTAGTTATTATTTTTCAAGTTTTTATGCTGAGAGAAAGGAAGGAGTAAAGAGGAAAAGATTGACAATGCCAGAAAGAAAAGGAATTCTCTTTTGTCAATGCCCTTTGGTCAAACACTACCAGCAATATACCTGTGATGGAAAACTTTAAATTTATTACTTTCGGCAGCAAAGGAGAATGCAAACCTTGAAAAACTAAGGGATATCTCAGTAGGGGGCTGTTAGAAAATACTTATTGCAGAACTTTTGCTTATGTTAGATGATTTGGGGGCAGTTCTAATGAGGGAGGGCTTTGCTTTGGAATGAATACTGTTAGGCAGCAGGAGTAACTGTGATTCGATATCCAAATAGTTCTTCTCTTGGAGAAAAGGCTACATCTAGGTTAATGATATACTTTGCAAAGAAGCAGCAGTCTCTCCTATTAGCCAGGATAGGGGAATGCTTGCTCGTTTTTATAGATTGGACAATGTTTATGTTTTTGTCTGTGTTCAGACATGATGGCAGACTGATCTTGCTTTGTCTTGATCCATCACAGTCAAAGAGTGGTCTTGTCTGCGAATGTTCTGTGAAAATTTAGTTTCAGCAGGAGAGCACCAAGGCTTAGCTATGAGTGCCAACCAGGTAGCTCTAGCAGAAAACCTTTTAGAGAAAATGTTCATCTAAAATTAAAATTGTTTGCACTAAACAAACAAACAAACAAATAAAACAGGCCATGTTGGATATTACAGTTTAAACACTGAAGTAGTTCAAATAGTGATGTTACAATTATCTCTTACTTTTTTTTGTTTTGGGCGGTTGGCCAGTAAAGGATCTGACCCTTGGTGTTTATCAGCACCACATTCTAACCTATCGAGCTAACTGGCTAGCCCTCTTTTACTTTGATACTAGGCTAATATGCACAGATGTGTAATGGATAAGATGTTTAAGAGCTTCTATATACATTATACCTTTCCCTCTCCCCAGACTTAGAAATATCTATTTATTATAGGCTGTCTTAATTCATTTGTGCACTTTAACAAAATACCACAGGTAATTTATGAACTAGGTAATTTATGAGCAATAGAAATTTATTTCTAATATTGTGGAGGCTGGGAAGTACAAGATTAAGATGCTAGCATGATTAGTGTCTGGTGAGAGCTGTTCTCTGCTTGCAAGAAGGTGCCTTATTGCTGTATCCTCAAGAGTAGAGGAAAGCTGCATCCTCACATGGCAGAAGGGATGGAAGGGCAAGAGGGACAAACTTCCTCCATCGAGCTTTATTATAAGGGCACCTAATCCTATTCGTAAGGGGTGAGCCCTCATGACTCAATCACCTCCTAAAGGCCCAACCTCTGAATACTGCTGCATTGGGGATTAAGTTTCAAACATGAATTTTGGAGGAGGAAAAAACATTCAAACCACAGCATAGGCTTAAGTCTTTTTTTTTAAATCTTTCCAAAATCTTTAGTATTGCTGAATTTCAAAGACCACTTATTCTGGATAATTTGTTCAATTATATTCTACATATGTTTTTTGAGCACTTACTATAGGAGAAATATCATGCTAGATACTGATGACAAGTTTCATGTTTTATATTTAAAGGTCATTCAAAGTACTTTTGGTTTTGGGTTCCTTGCTTTAGCTACAGAGATAAGAAAAAAAAATACACAGACATCATTTGAAAATATTCCCTTGAAACCAAAGCACTTACACTTAAACTGTTGTTGAATGGCAATCAGGAATCAGAACAATGAATATAGTATAGATTTTTTTCGTAGATGCTGATGAGTTTGTAAAAGCCTATTTTTAAAATGTTGCAATGCTCATACTTTACATTTCTTAACTTTTCTTCCAAATATCCTAAAATAGGACACAGACACCACAGAGACTTTTACACATTTCTGGAAGAGTCTCCTGGCAATGGAATGCAGATGATTTGGAGAGAATAAGGGCCATCAGTTGTGACATAGGTAGCCCATCAGTGGATGAGCTTAGGGCGATGTTCCAAACAGCAAACCAAAGGATTCTCTGCTCTGCTAACAATCTATGTGACTCTTAGTAAATTGTCTCCTCAAAAAGTTTCTATTCTCAAAGTAAATTTCAAGCACAAAATATGGGAGTTTCAAAAGAAGCTAACATTGTTGGAAATCAAATTTTAAAATAATATAATCCAGTAACTTTTTCTTAGAAACATAGAATTTCTGAAATAGAGGAGATAATAATATTATTATTATTGTAATAAAAATAAATATTTGTTGAATGTTGATCTTGTTTTATATACACATTACTCATCAAATTATTACCCAAATTTTATTTTATTTTATTTATTTATTTTCTTCCCTTGTTTTGTCTTTTTTTTCATGACCGGCAACGGATCGCAACCCTCAGTGTCGCGCCCATACCGGCCTGGGACCGGCAATGGGATCGCAACCCTCGGTGTTGCTCCCTGCACCTCGCTCAGCCAGTGAGTGGGAACCGGTCTGTATGTGGGATCCGAACCCTCGGCGGGAGCGCCACCACGCTTCCCAAGCGGCGCACTGCAGCAGTGCACCACCGGGCTGGCCCTTATTACCCAAATTTTAGAGTGGAAAGACTTAAAGAAAGGTTGAGTAAACTGCCTAATGTTAAAAAAATAATAAAAGAGAGAGAGGGAGAGATAGTAAATGGTGGAGCTGGGGTTAGAAACCAAGTCTGTTTGACTCTAAAGCCTATGGTGTTAATCATTATAGTAATAAACTAATATTTTTGAGTGCTTGCTATATGCCAGGCACTGTTCTAACACATTATGTATATTTTATTATTTAATCCTAACAATTCTGTGAGATACATATTATTTCATAAGCATCTATAGGTTAAGTAACTGGCCTAATAGTTATGCAGCTAGTAACCAGCTCATAATTATATCACACTTACTCTTTGGTTGAATAACAAAGTTAGCTTATATAAAGCAAATATTAATAATTCTGAAGGGAGAAATAGACAGCAATACAATAATAGTAGGGGACTTCATACCCCACTTTCTATAGTGAACTGATTATCAAGACTGAAAATCAATGAGAAAACATTGGACTTGAAAAACACTTTAGACCAAATGGACCTAACAGATCACAAAACAAATCTTAAATTTAAAAAGATTTAAATCATATCAAGTACCTTGATATGGTATGGAACCCAAAAACAATAACAGGAAGAAAACTGGAAAATTCAGAAATATTTGGAAATTAAATAGTATGCTCCTGAACAGTCAATGAGTCAAAGAAGAAATCAAAAGGGAAATTAAAAAATATTTTGAATATGTTCAATTATTACATGTCAGTTAAAATTTTTTTTTAAAATCTTGAGACAAACAAAAATGGAATCGCAGTATACCAAAACTTATGGGATGCAACAAAAGCAGTTCTATGAGGAAATTTATAGTAATAAATACCTACATAAAGAAAAATGAATGATCTCAAATGAACAACCTAACTTCACACCTCAAGGAAGTAGAAAAATAACAAATTAAGCACAGTGAGTAAAGGAAGAAAATAACAAAGAACAGAGCAGAAATAGATGAAACAGAGACTAGAAAAACAATAGAAAAGATTAAAGATACTAACAGCTGTTTTTTTAAAAAAGGCAAATAAAATTGGCAGACCTTTAGCTAGACTAAGAAAAAAAGACAGAAGACTCAAGTAAATTTAAAAATGTAAGAGGAGACATTGCAATTAATACCAGAGAAATACAAAGCATCTTAAGAGACTGCTATGAACAATTATATGCCAACAAATTGAATAACCTAGAAGAAAGGGATACATTTTTAGAAATATGCAACCTACTAGGACTGAAACATGAAGAAATGAGAAATTTGAACAGATTAAAAATGAGTAAGGAAATTAAATCAGTAATCAAAAATCTTCCATCAAAGAAAAGCCCAGAAACTGATGGCTTTACTGGTGAATTCTACCAAACATTTGAAGAACAATTAATTCCAATTCTTCTCAAACTCTTCAAAAAAATTGAAGAGGAGGAAACTCATTTTACAAGGCCAATATCATGCTGATATTAAAGCCAGACAACGACACTACAAGAAAAGAAAATTACAGGCCAATATCCCTGATGAATGTGGATGCAAGAATCCTTAACAAAATACTTGCAAACTGAATTTAACAGCACATTAAAAGGATCACACACTATGATCAAATGGGATTTATCCCTGGGATACAAAGATGGTTCAACATACACAAATTAACGTGTTAAACATTCCATTAGCAGAGTGAAGGACAAATATACTATAATCATCTCAATAAATGCAGAAAAACATTTGAAAAAATTCAACATCTTTTCATGATGAAAACTCAACAAATTGCATACAGAAGAAATGTACCTTAATACAAATAAAGATCATATATCACAAGCCCACAGCTAATATACTCAGTGGTGAAATTTGAAAGCTTTTCCTTTAATATCAGAAACAACACAAGGACAATTATTTATATTATCTTAGGACAATCTCTACTAATTGGCAAGTGAGCCCCACATGGCTCACTGATATTCAAAGTCACCACACAGAATTTACACATTTTTAGCATATTTACATTAACTAAGATTTGTAAGCTTCCTCTATGTCTCATATGATTTACTAATCTTTCTTTAGGTTATATTTATATATATCTTTTAAAAATTAAAATGTCCCTTCTACTTAAAAAATATTTTGTTATAAAAACTTTTAAGATGCACCATAAATCCAAATGAATCAATATCCCAGAAATAATAAAGTTTTGCCACATATGCTTTATCCATGCATTTTTTCTTTTCTTTCCTGTTGCTGAAGTATTTTAAACCAAATAATAGATATGTTATTCTACCCTTACATATGAATTTTTAAAATTATAGATATTTCCATATATAACCACAGTATGCTCTTTCCATTTTGAGAATGGAAAGATAATTTCAGAAAAGATTGCTTCTAAGCTACTTAAACTCCACACAAGGGAAGGAAGTTCAGCTTAAATAAATCTAAAAATTGTATTATGGTTGCAAGAATTTTAATAGTAGTTCTTTACATTATTTTTCATTTCTAGGTGAATCAGCAGATTAGAAATCTTCTCCCCCTTATCATGGAGTACCCAGAATACTCCTTTCATTTTTGTTTTTATGTCCAAACCACACACACACAAAACACAGGATTTTTAGAGCTGTACATCATTTGTAAACAACTTGCTTTTTCTTCTGAATGACTAACATGAAAGAAAAATGTTTTAAATAGCTTGTGGATCACCACAGGAAGTCTAGGGCACAAAGTTAATTGTGTAAAATATTACACACATTGGAAAAAAAAAGGGAACATGCAAAAAAGAAACCCAATGAACTACTAAATTTCAATGTTTTAACTTCCAAGTTCTATATTTTTCTCCCAATAGTTTAGTTTTGAGCATTTTCTTAATCTTACAAATTTGTTTTAATCGTTTTTTGTAATGTGTCATTTCCTTTAATTGTAAAAATAATTGATACCTATCATACAGAGGAGATTTAATGAACAAAGTGATAAAAATCATCCAAGAATGCCAACACCCAGAAATAACTAATCTATGTCAATGTTACATAGATACAGATAGATATAAATAATACTGTTTTTATACTTTACCATTGTATTATGCAGTGTTTCAAACATACTATTTCAACTTGTACTGTACCATGATATTGGCTAACCATTTGTAAATTTTTTTGATATTTGGGTTTTTTACTTTTTCTCTTTTTCTTGATATTATACACACTGTTTTTTTTTTTTTTTTCCTTTTTTGTCTTTTTTCATGACCAGTAATGGGATCGCAACCCTTGGTGTCAAGCCCGCACCGTGCTCAACCAGTGAGCAGACTGGTCTCTATATGGGATCTGAACCCTCGGCGGGAGCGCCACCACGCTTCCAAGTGCCGCACTCTACCAAGTGCGCCACCAGGCCGGACCCATACTGTTTTTTAATAACATCTTTATTGAGACAGAATTCACATACCATACAATTCACCCATTTAAAGTGTGCAATTCAATAGTTTTTAGTATATTCACAAATATGTGCAAACCACCACCACAGTCAAGTTTAGAACATTTTCATCACCTCAGAAATAACCCTGTAGGCTTTAATTACCATTCCCCTACTCACCCATCCCACTTTCTCCCCATCTCCCTACTCTAAGCAATCACTTTTCTAAGTGGTCTTTTGTGACTGGCATCTTTCATTTAGCATCATGCTTTTAAGAATCTTCTGTAGTATATTATGTATTAGAACTTCCTTCCTTTTTATGGCCTAATACAGTTCCATTGTGTCGATATACAGCATTTTTTTTATCCATTTGTCAGTGATGGTACTCAAAAGATTTTTTTTTTTTAACTTTATATTTGGATCTTTAATTTTCTCAAGTTAAAAACAAGATAGGGGAATGTACTTGTTCTTAGCCTTTTGCCGTAATGCCATTACAAATCAATTTGAGAGAATGCATACAATTCTTGTACTGTTGGGAATATGCAGCAATTACATTACTTCAGAATGCTATTTTTTTTGTAGAATGTATACTCATGGGAGAGATAAGTAATGTTAAAAAACTAGCATCTTAATGAAAATTGTATACTGATACTATTCCTGTTCTTGAGCAGTCATTTATTTGTTTAGTTTTATTGAAACATAATTAATTATACATATTTGTGGGGTACAGAGTTAACTATGGGTATTTGTGTACAATGTGTGATGATCACATCAAGATAATTAGCATATTTATCATTGCAAAACATAATCATTCTTTGTGTCTATTAACCAATTTCTCCCTATACCCCCTTCCGCTCCCCCTTCCCACCTCCAGTTTTTCTCACAAACTTGCTTTTCTAAATGAAATTTAGAAACATCATATTTAGTTCCACCAATGATAATAAAACCACTGTCATTTTGATTGAGATATGTTAAACTTGTAAGTTAGTTTGAGATGAATTAATGTCTTTATAGCTCTTTATTATATTTAGTTATTTTCATCCAGAAATGTGGAATATCCATCTATTTAAATCTCAACATGTTTTTTAATAATTTTAATGGTGTTTTTTTGGTGTGTGTTATTTATTTTTGTATAACTGCACATATGTCTTGCAAGGGCAATCCCTAGGATTTTTTTTTTTTGCATTTATTATTTTGTTGCTATTTATGTAAACTCTTTTTTTACTGTTATATTAACAAACTCTTTACTGTTGTTATGTTGCAAATTATTGTTTTAACATATTGCTTGTATTCTACCACTTTACTAAACTGTCTTAGTAATTCTAAAATTTTTGTGAACATTCTCTTAGGTTTTCTAGACTCATGAAAATATCAGTTGCAAATAATGTTCTTTCAAATAGTTACTTTTTTGTTTCTGTTTATCTTATGCCCTATCAAGAATTTCCAAAAGACTGCTAAGTAACTATAGCTGTTTGCCTCATTAGACACTGAAGCATTTTCCTGATGGCAAATTGCAAGTCATTATGATTCTGTAAAAGCAGAGCTCATGCTTCTTTTTCTTTCTTTTTTTTCTTTTGAATCTTTTGCCCCTATCACAATACCTATAATAAGGGAGGTGCATGATAAATTGTATTTCATCAATAATCAATAAATTTTTTAAGTGAATAGGAATGTTTCTTAGGTTTTCCCATTCATTATGATCCATGTTAAGGATATATCTTTTTATTCACAGATTTATAAGTTTGTTTTTTAAATAATGTTTACTAAAATGCTTCCTAAATACAAGAGTAGGGATTACCAGTACTGATTAGTTAAATGTTTCTAGAAGACTATTCCCCCTAAAATATAGATAATCCATATGGTCTTTTTTAGGATAAACTTTACAGTAGCAATTCATGCCAATAAAAAGATATCTCATAAGTGCCTATTCATACAACTATGCTTTCTGTGTTCATGATGTATTCATTCCTCAAAAATATAATCTGTATGAATATGGAGGTAAAGAATTGTATGGCATAGATTTATAAACTTTAGTTTTTCTTGGAACTATGCTGTAGTGGATTGAATGTTCCCCCCAAACTCATAAAGCTTGAATTGTGTCCCCCAGGTTTTATGTATTAGAAACTTGGTCCCCACTGTGACTGGTGGGAGGGTGGGATATCCCATTATGGTAATTAAAAGGTGGGGCCATGGGGAGGTGATTAGATTGTAGGACCCTGCAATAGTGAATGGATTAATAGTGGTGGTCAGGGGCATGATTTGTAGGGCCTTAAAGAAGAGCACGTGAAAGTTTAGTCTCTCTGTTCCACCATTTTCGTAATGTGATACTCTGATGTCACTGTCACCACACCAAGGCTCTCACCAGGTGTGTTTCCTGGAGTTTGGACTTTCAAGGTTCAGAAAGTGTAAGCAATAAATTTCGTTTTCTTTAAAAATCACCCTGTTTCATGTATTTTGTTATAAGCAACAGAAATGGACTAATACAGGTGCCAGGCTTAATAAATTACAACAATAACAACAACAACAATTTTCAGACATTGTATTAGCTATTTAATCTATGTTCCTTTTTGTTATTTTTATCATTGAAGGCAATTGTGCTCCTTCTGGGGGAACTTCATTTATGGGACTTCAACTCAGAGTTCCACCTGGTGCATGGGGAGAGAAACGGGAGAGTCAGAAAGTCTCTGGTTCTGAGGCTGCTTTTAATTTCCTTTTAGTTCAAAGTGCTCAGCATGCCAAAGTTCCATACTTTGGGGTACTGTTTTCTGAGCCCCAACACATCTTTGGCCAGACAGACCCCTCATACAAGCTGCTTTGTCCCTCACAGAAGGCCATACCGTGTGGTAGTTGGTATTAGACACCATGTGTGTGTCAGTTATGTCATTAGGACCTGGTGGACAGTACCATTGGACATTACAGGGCAGGGAAGATATGATTTATAAATTCTTCAGAAGTCCACATCATGGGGCTGGCCCGGTGGTGCACTGGAGAGTGCGCCACTTGGGAGCGCGGCGGCGCTCCTGCCGAGGGTTCGGATCCCATGTGGAGACCGGTTCCCGCGCACTGGCTGAGCGCGGTGCGGGTGCAACACCGAGGGTTGCGATCCTGTTACCGGTCAGTAAAAAAAGACAAAAAGGAAAAAAAAAAAAAAAAAAAAAAAAAAA
>NW_007726408.1:296340-336058 GCF_000696425.1 Galeopterus variegatus | reverse complement strand
CCCGGTAAAAAAAAAAAAAAAAAAAAAAAAAAAAAAAAAAAAAAAAAAAGAAGTCCATATCATGGACCCCAAGTTGAATTCACCCAAGCTGAAAAAGTTCAAATATAATAAAGAATTCGATGAGTTATCAAGTTAAATGAACCCAAAAGTTATCACCTTGCCAAGTAATTTTACTCTTCAGCTCGCTGTGAGATTATTATGAAGGTAAACTTTTTTTCAGTTAGCTTCATGCCATTCAGGAGTACAAAAAACAGTTTGAGATCTCTTTTTAAATCCATCATTTGCTCCCAAATATTTGTGACTTTCTTTAAATTTTAACCTACAACTCTGCTGCACACTGTGAATATAAACACAACTGAATAATAATGATTTGGTCATCCAACTGCCTTGAACAGGTAGAGCATTGATTGGAATCTTTCTAGCCCTTGGACATGGAAATTTTTAGCTATTGGAAAGGCAACGAGGTTACCTTTGAAATAGTGACTACAAAATTAAGATTTAAGCTGTCTTTAATTTTCCAAGTGCTGATGACAGTTGAAAGATGATTTTTTAAATATGATCGTATCAGATTTTTACTTTAGGGGGCTTAATTTATCCTGCCCTTGAGCATAGCACCTGGCAGCACTGAGCCCCAAGTTGCCTCGGCTTGAGTAGTTCGGGGTGAGTTGGAAGTCTTCTGCCTAGTCTAGTGAATCATCCAGTCTGGTTAGCTTTTTTGAGTCCAGGCTTGTTTTCAGGACTGAAATATTAAAAGCTGGTGATAGAAACCTAAATTGAAAGTAGAACTAATTTTCCCCTTCCTTGTTTCATACAGAAGTGAACCTGAGCTGCTGCAATCATGGGGATGTTTGACATTGCAACAAAGGAAGCAAAACACAGATAAATGAATTCTGTGCAGTGAGGAGGCATTTTCAGGTAGTGGTCAGACTAGAAACCACTCTTTTCTGGTTACAAACATTTGTGACTCCTAAAACCCCTCCCACTCTTACTGCATAGTGCAACTCCAGAGAAAGCGAGAAACCAGCAAATTTACAAATTAGAAATGCTATTCCTACTGAATCGATAGCTGTAGCCAATATGTTTGCAAAATGCAATGGAAGAAAAAACATCTTTAGATGCCTGATGAAAATTTGCACTAGATATGAATGTTTGAGCAATCCCCTTAAAAGCTCAAGTCCTTTAACATTCCTTTCAAGGCTATCAGTGACCTGGCCCTTGGCAACCTCTCTGGATTCATTTGTTCACTCTCTACCTTGAACTCCACATTTAACTCTTACTTCTTAAAGTACCCTGTGCACACCCTCTTCTCTCCAAGACTTTTCCTAGAGGAACTTTCTGTTGTCTGACTCCTTAAGTCTGTGTTAAGTAGTCTCCTATATCTATCCTAACAAACTTACCTTCATTTGTCATTTTTTTAGGATATTGTATTTAATTCCCTGTTTACTAGTTTACCCTCTTCTGGGTTGAAAGCTCTGTCACATCTATCCTGTTCACTATTTTATCCTGAATGCACTTAGAAGTTCTTCGATAAATATTTGCTGAATGAATGTTCCTTGCAGAAGCACTAATGAATTTTTTTACAGTGAGAAAGGCTTAGTAGCAAGCCTTGATCAAATCTCAGATGGCAAACATTATCACCATCTTTGTTTTCTTTAAATCAGTTGAATTCTAACTCCAAACTACTACTTCACCAGGAAGGCAGGCAATTGAATCTCAGTTATTTAGGGGCTGGATCCTTCCTTGAGATCACACAGAATCACGGAGGTTTATATGAGATCCAGGAAATGGCTGAAAGGGCACAACTGATCTGGTCTTGCTTCTTAGCCCAACCAGAGGAAGTCCTGTCAATCTCTGCTTTTGGCTACATATGGTTTCAGGAATCTGAGCTGCTTCTGGGAAGCCTCTGCTTAAGGAATTTGCTCTGAAGCTTGGGCACTATCCCACCTCCCTTAGCTTCCTGCAACTCCCCTCCCCTCATCAACTCTATTTTATTTTATTTATTTATTTTTAATCCTAGGAAAATCTTACCTCCCCCAATCCCTTCCCCCCTTCCCCTAAATACACCTTCTCACTTTCACTGGCACTTAGCTTAATATCTCAAAAATAGGACATTTTAGAATAACAAAAGCCAAAAAGGATTCTTGTCTTCAAGCCCCATAAACTTGGGCAAGAAACACAAAAGGCATATATAATCAGTCAGAAATGGGAAGTGGAAAAACATACAGAGAACAAAAATCTAAAATAATCTCTCAACAATGACAGCTAACAAAACCTGCTACCTTTGGACTATGTACATGATGATTTGGTCCAGATGGTCCAGGATGTTAATAATGTTAGATATAGAATTGGAGATACTACAGATGGGCAAAGATCAGAACCACTCTCAGGCACAAGGTAAGGTGGGCACGAATTTCTGGAAAGAAACACTTGGAAACTAACACCCAAAACACACTGTGTTTTATCTAAAATTTCTTTTCCCCTCTCTCTTTCCCTTTCACATACATTCACACATATACACACACATATGTCAATCACATATACGATAAGCTTGCATATAATTTATGTATATGAGTTATACATAAGTGCATATATATACATATATACATGAATGCATATATAATGCACATATAATAAATTATATATAACTATAAATGGTAATATAACATATTATATAATAATTATATAAATATAATATATAATTGTATAATAAATATATATAGTATGCATATAATAGAATATATATTATATAATGATGTATACATTATATAATAAACACACATATACAAATATGTATATATTTATATAAGCACACACATATGAGGGTACTTGAAAAAGTTTGTGGAAAAATGAAATTAAAAGATAATACAAACCTTTCCATGAACTTTTTGAAGACCCCCTTTTTTACATTCATATACATATATACAATACATATATGTATATATACATACCTGTATATATATATATATATATTATAAGCTTATATATAATAACATATAAATACACATATATAAAACAAGTTTAAGAATGCATATTCTTTTTTTTTTTTTTTTTTCCCGTGTCCGGCAACGGATCCCAACCCTCAGTGTCGCCCCCGTACCGGACCGGGACCAGCAACGGGATCGCAACCCTCGGCGCTGCTCCCACGCCTCACTCAGCCAGTGAGCGGGAACCGGTCTGTATGTGGGATTCGAACCCTCGCGGGAGCGCTGCCAAACCGGGCCGGCCCTAAGAATGCATATTCTAAGGAGAAAAAGAAACTGGAAACAGGGTTGTTTCAAAGACAAATGGACAAAATTCAGAGGCCTGAGGTGATTCTGAGAACAGCACAATATCTGCATATACATAGTCTTCTAGTATGAGGCATAAAACAAGAGGACTGTAGAAATCAGGTAAATAAAAACTAAATCACTATATCATTATCATTTGTGGGATGTTAATTGCGAACAGAGGACATCAGTCACTTCAGTATCAGCAGATTTTGGTCACAGTGGGAAGACATGCCTGCTGCTTTGGAGGGACTGGAGATGGTCTCCCTGGCTGAGGTAGGGGGGCCAATGTCACCCTCAGTCATGTGACCAGGAGTAGCCCTCTTGCTTTTGCCATGGCAGAAACAGGGGCCATCCCCCATTCATTCAATATTGAGTTTATTTATGAATTAAAGAATTTGGCTAAAATCTGGGGATGTAAGAGTGAAAAAGACTCTGGTATCATGAAGTTTATAATCGAATCAATGGAGAGCAGAAAAAAATAAAATTCTTACTTGGTAGCCAAAAGATTACTTCGCAGGGCACATCTCGAGGACTTCAGGTGTGTTGGAAGATCATGAAGAGCCTGATGTTGGCCGGAGCAAGGGGTGACTGCTGCAGAGAACTGTTGTCTGCCTGCTGTGAGTCTATGTGGATCCCTAGTCAGGAGTGACCAACAATATACAGGTTAAATTTTATGGTGTCAAATGAAATGTTTAGTAATTCAAGTTTAGTTTGTGATTTTTAGAATGAGTCTTATTATGCTGTTTCTGAGAATGAATCAAAGAGACTCTTGTCTGAGGTTTTCATATGCTCTTAGCCAAGGCAAATTCCGACAAGCACTGCAGTGATGATCTGGTCCCCAGACCTGTCTGTCTCTACAGAGTGATGCCTTTACGTGTCCCAGTCCTTCCTGGTGAGAATCGTCTCCAAGTTATGTGCTTATGGGCTTGAATTCCAGCTCCACCACTTACTTGAGGAATTTATAACTTCTCTAACATTATTTCATGAAAAATGGGAGTAATAGCTGCCTTTTAGGGTTGTTGAGCTTAAACAAATTGTATATGTAAAATATCAGGTGTAAAGTAGCGTTTATAGATACTTAATAAATTTTGTCTCCCTTTTTTTCCAACTGCCCATTTCCCACGTAGCTGTCTAAACTGTGGCAAGAAATGCTTGTTCCCCTACAGAATCGTTGCTGAATGCTGAAGGAAATGGCTTTAAGCTTTACCCAGGTGTTTTCATAACATCCTGTGCCAGAAGTTCAAAAAATGTCACATACCAGAGAAGCACGGTCACTTTCTCAGGGTTAGGTCTACATTTGCATGCTGTGGTTTCTCTTCTCTCTTCCTTCTTTCTGCTATAGAAAGTGCTCTGGGCATTCAAATCTCAGCCTTTTAAATGATTTTTACCTCTCTCTGGGATAGTTTATAGACAGAATGTGTGTGTGTGTATGTAATGTATAACAATAAATTTTAAAAAAAAACGATTTAGCTTTTGGAGCCAGCAGAATTTCTGTTACCTCTTTCATCTTCTCTATTTCTCTTATTCTTGCCCTAGCTCTACTATGGAATATAGTGAATGAGTATTTCTGTGCTGGAAAGATCCTCTGTGATTTGCTTTTTTAGTATTCATTTTTTAGCCTTATGTCTAGAGACCTTGCTAAAATATCCCTATAGGCATAATACAATTTGATGATAAAATACCACTCCAGATGTTTATATTAATTTGTTATTTTTAAATTAATTTATTTTTATTCTTGAGATCTTTCTTTCATTTGCACTGACCTCTTGGATGAAAATGTCCTCTATCATTCTCATCTGTTTATTCCTCAAATCAGAAAAATAAAGGTGATAATTCCTTGATGTTTTATTCAACTTTAGATGTTTTTACTTCTCTTTTTTAAAGCAACACAATTTCCTTTTAAAATGATTCTTTAGCACCATAATATATTATTTGCCATGATAAATATAGCACAAAATTTTTTGGTTAATCTCTGTCAATTGTTCAACAGTTTGATTGAGTCACAGAAGAAAATTGTCAGCAAGAGATTGACATAGTTAAGTGTCTTTTCCATTCTGTTACACCCACGTTAAACTCTTCATCTTAGCAGGAACTGCAAGAAAAGAGGCTGATGTCACTTGCTCATCACTGTCTTTTTAGTAGGTAGTGGGTTATCAATAAACATTAACTAAATGAGAAAGGAAGAAATAAAAAGTGATTTATAGAGAAGATGATTGTCTTGACTAAAACACATCAGGATTTTATGTTTTGACCAAAATTTTTCCTCTCTAATCCTTTTCTTTTGGAGTTGACCTAAACTGTTTTCTGTATCTTGTGATATGTCCAGTGATTTTACCCTAGATTGACTCTGGTTTTGGGTAAGTCCCATTACTGATAATGGAAAATTTAAAAGAATATATGAAATCAGCAGATGAAGCTAACTGGCTTCTCTTCAATAGGGCTTCTACCAGAGTACATGGCGAACCCGCCATGGTCCACTGTGCCCCTGGACTCACAGCCCCAGATACCTTCTCTTCACAGTCGATATTAACATTGAACTTGCTCAAGCATATTCACATGAAACAAACTCACCATTCCTAGAGGTCTAAAACAAAAATGTTTATGTACTGACTTATGATAAGAAATATAACTGCCATATGGACCAGAATACACGTATCATCATCACACACAGTCCATTTCTTCCTGGTCAGCATGTTCTCTTATTTGTCACAAACTCAAAATTTTCTTTCTCCTAATTGCCAACTCCAATACTACCCCCTTTCCTTCACTCTCACAGATAATCTCACTTACCTCCTACCAATACATGGTAACTCTTCTTATTTCCTGTTACTATACCTATAAACCACCTATACACTTACCTGCCTCCATCAGTGCCTCTTCCTCCTTCCTTTGTTTTCCTACAAAATCTTCCTGAGGTTAGTTCCGACCCTGTTATATATAGTTCAGATCCCACACCCTTGGGGCCTCTTCTTGAAGCTTATTCAATAGGTTATCACCTCTAGGTTTTTTTCCTCCTAGTTTCCACACCATAAGGCAATATAAAATGACCTGCTCTTGATGTCATTTCAGCACCACCTCCAGGATTAATGCTCTCTTGGCCATTGCTGAACTTTGTGGTCACAGGCTCTCTCTTGTGCTGCTGTAACAAAATACCTTAGCCTGGGTAATGTATAGACAGCAGAAATTTATTTCTAACAGTTCTGGGGGCTGGGAAGTCCAAGATCAAGGCACCTTGTTACTGTGTCCTCACATGGCAAAAAGCAGAAAGGCAAAAAGTACCTAGCTAATTTCCTTGAGCCCTTTTATAAGAGTACTAATCCCATTCATGAAGGCTCTGACTTCATCACCTTCTAAAGGCCCCACCTCTTAATACCATCACATTGGGTCATAGTTTCCAACTTAGGAATTTTGCAGGGGCACATACATTCAAATCATAACATAGGCCCTGAACATCCATTTGAGGACTTCTGACCCCTGTGGTCTGGCTTTGGCCCATGCAACTCTTGCGGCAGGGAAACCATCATCTCCCTGCCACCAATGCTAGGAGACATGATAGAACACTGGCTCCTTGAGCTCATGCTCTCCTTGTTTTCTCACTCATCATTCTTTATGAGTTTCCTTCCTAATTCTCGGCTAGTCTTTATCACCTTTATTTGAATTCCTCCTTTCCTGCCCTCATTCTGCCCATTCCTTGAGTGTCAGTGTTTGCTATGGTCTGAGTATTGGTGCTCCCTACCCCCTGCCAAATTTGTATGTTGGAACTTAATACCCAATGTGATGGTGTTAAGAGGTGGGGTCTTTGGGGAAGTGATTAAGTCGTGGATGAAATTAATGTCCTTATAAAAGAGGTTGAAGAAAATGCCCTAGTTTATTCCATCTCTTCTATCATGTGAGAACAGAGTGTGCTTCTTTTAATGTGTGATGATGCAGCTAGAAGTTGCTCTCTATGAAGAACAGGCCCTCACAAGATACCGAATCTGCTTGTGCCTTGATCTTGGACTTACTAGCATTCAGAACTGTGAGGAATGAATTCTGTTGTTTCTAAATTACCTAGAGTAAGGCAGTTTGTTACAGCAGCCCCAAAGGACTAAGCCAGAGCTTTTTTAGAATCTGTCTCACATGTTGTTTTCCTACTTTATAGCTTTTTCTGGGAGATTTCATTTTTTCCTCTGGACGATTTATTATTTTTCAGTGGCAAACCTATTTGTACCCACATTTTCCTCTTTGCTCCTGGCCACTTCAGATGTGCCACAAACATGTAACATCTGTGATTCTAAAACTGAACTTGTTTCTAGTCTCCCTTTCCCTCCCCCAGCCTTGCTCCATCTCTGGTGGTCCCTGGCTTGGTGAATGGGGCCAGCAGCACTCAATTAGTAAGTTTTCATACTGCCTGCTTTGTCCCCTCACATCAAATCAGTAAAGAAGGTCAATCCATCCTGAAAATGAAATTTATCCCAAATCCACCAACAGTTTTCCAGCCCTACTGACAGGCTCCATTCAGGCCACCATCACCTCTTTCCTGGATTCCTCTGATAGCCTCCAAACACACTTTCTTTTCCTCCAATCTTGTTCTTTCAGTCTCTTTTCCCACCTTAAAAAAATAAGGCCTGCCACAGTGACCACTTGAAAGCACAAATCTTTGCATATCACTATTTTGAGCAAAACTCTGCAGTGACCACCCTGTTATTCTTAGGTAAAGTCCAAAGTCCATGACTTTCGAGGCCCTTCATGATGATGTAGACTTGGCTCACTTTCCCAGCTTTATCTCCCACCTCTCATGCAATCGTGCTAGAATTCAGCTACTAGATCTGCTTTCTGGATTGAAGGCTTTATTTTCCCAGCTTCTGGAACTGCTATTGGCAGTCAACCATCAGCTGTCACCCATTTTCAGAGTTGCCTGTATCTAGTGACTGATCCAGATGGAGTTATAAAGACCTGGTCTCATCATCTCAACTCAGGACAGCTCTGAAGGGCTATCTCAGCTTCAGAGCTCTTAGCAAGGTTGAGACCTCCATTGAGACTGTGTTGTAGCCCAAATTTTCTCTCTGTTCAGTCTTGATTCCTTCCCTGCCTTCCATACTATCTAGTGAAGAGCACACCCTAACAAACCGCCTGCACATTAATCTGTCTCAGAATCTGCTTCGCGGGGAACTTGCAGCAATTCTCTGGTTTGCATCCAATCTCTAGCCGTATTAAATATTTTTGGGTTTCTAGAATGCTGATCTTGTCCTCTTTCACCTTCAGGTCTGTGTCAGAAACATAGATTAGAGGAAAGCCTTCTTTCATCTTAATTTCCTATTCTAAAAATGTCCCTTTATTATATATTCTCGTAGTAATGTATATTTCCCTCACTGTGGCACTTAGTACTCAGCACTACAACATCCCTAGATTGTAACCTCTGTGTTTACTTTGTATCCCAAGTGCCTGGCACATAACAGCATCTCAATAAACAATTGCTGAATTCATTTATTCATCTTGGTTATAGGGTAGCTTCACAAGAGGATCCAAAATCCAATGGTCAGGACATGCTCTCCAACAGTGCAGTCTGCTTTTCCTCCACTTTTCTACCAAAATTTACCTTAATAGTGACCTTTCCTAGATGAGCATTACTCAAGTTTGCCTATTATGTGTCTTTTTGGTGCTTTCATGGTTGACCACCAATCCCCTTCAGATGAATATATTTGGTATTTAGACATGTTAATACATTTAATTAGTTAAATATAGTGTCGCCAGCCTGGGTACATTTGTCTCTCTTCAAGATATTTTAATGAATTATTTTTGGTCCGATCTGCTTTTGTTGATTTTATCCTTCAGTCTTTTCCCAAGTTCTATAAGAACTCCCCTCTATAGTTTTCATATTCTGGCTGCAACAACAACATACCAATGTGGTAGAGGAACTGTATCAACATTTTTCTCTTTCGGTTTAATGTCCCTTTTCAGGTGTGCAATAAAACAAATACATTTTCCAACTGTTGCTAGCAACTTAAATTGTTTTTTAGCAGAAGTGTTGCCTGTACTTGGGAAGAAACACTAATTTGGGGGAAAACTGACACTACAATGCAGAGGTAATAATAAGAGCCGAGAAGTACATTCAGAAAGACTCTTCTTAAAGATAATAAAGTGTGAAAAATACCACCTTATTAATGTCCAAAAAATACCCAAAGACTCACTCTGTTTATAAAACACTCGTCCATGCCCACTCACAGCTCAGTGAGTGCACTACAGTTGGGCTTCAGAGCTCCCTATTGTGCAGATTTGTTCTCGGTAAGGTCACCACCGTTACCCAATCCCAAGGGCACTTTTCAGTACTTCCTGCTCTTGACCTTACCAGTAAATACTTCCCGTTTTAAGTACTTGCCTCCGTTCTCTCCTTTCACCCTTTCCCTGTACCTCCTGAGATTCCTCTTCCTCTATCTGGGTCTCCTCTGTTCTTTCCTTTATACGCATGGTGATTTCATTGATACTCACTACTTAAGAGGGAATCATAGGGGATCTTTCCCTTTCTTCCATTAAAGCAAGTATTGTGTTGTACGTTCCATAGTTGTTTGAATATCTGTCTCAGTAGACTGTGAGCTACTTCAGGGTAGAGATTGGGTCTTTTGGGTCTCCAACACACAGAGCAGAGCACACACACAGTAGGTACACAATAGTTGTTGATTTAATGACTGAATAACTTGGCAGATCCTTGTTTTTATAGTCCACGTTTACCTTTTTATTCATCTCAAAAAAGTTTTCTAAACAATCAAAATGTTAAATATTCTAGAAAGACATATACCTCTAATAATAGGTTTAATTAAAATTATTTACATATGACAGTAAAAAATACATCCAGAAACTCTAGTACCAGTGATGAAAGATATGATCAGTGTATATCCCTTCTTTTGGAAAATAAACATGCATGTGCCTTTATTTTATAATTATATTTGGTAGGTATATAAAACTGTGTTGCAAAGATGCTGTTTAATTACTGACTTGTAAAAACAATGTTTCTCCTAAAAAGGAATTTCAAGTTCCTTTTTTCCTACAAAGGAATATCATAAAAAGATTCATCATTTTATTATTCTTATTCATAATATTATTTTACTGTAAGAGGTTAAATATCATTTATAATTATTTCATTTAATTTAATCCAAGAAATATTTCTTGGTTACCTATAATATGCCCAGGAACATAAAGGCAATGATCTATTTTGGGAGAAGTAGACTATAGATTGGTTTCAGCACTCTTCTGTTTTTCTCTGATACTTTTAATATACACATGCACTTCTGAAACTTATAAACTAGAATATAATATTGATTTATATAATTTCAGGAGACTGCTTTCCTGAGGAAACCAAGTGTGAAGACTGTGGATATTCTCCTGTTTTCATCTCAGAGTAACTTGGGTTTGGCTTTAATGAGAGATTATTTCAACTGATATGAAGATAATATCATACCACAAATGCAGTTGTAATTTTTATCTCTAGTTCAGAACCAGAAAAAAGTTGCTTTCGGTATATGTGAGGCACAGATAATAAAGGGTAAGGGCAGGTTCAGTGATTAGAGAGCGTCTCTCTGGTTTGATGAAACTCATCTAAAAACAACAAGTAGTAGGAAAAAGTCTGGACTCGAGCCTGAGAACCTGATGTCACACTGTTCAGTTCTGCCTCTAAGTGATGTCTTTGGGGAGATTATTTTATTCCTATGGTTTTCCATTCCACTAACTCTGTTGCTTGTCTAAGTAACAACTATTCATGGAATGGCTACTCTGTGCCAGGGATTGTTTTGGAGAGTGAGTATAGAACAAAACCCAAGGTGTCCTCATGGCATTTACAGTGATCAATGATGTATTTCTGAGAACCAGGCTATATTACTTGGGTTATTGTTTGTATGTTGTGTAGATTTTTGAATTATAGCATAGCTCCTATGGGTCCATTGTAATTAAGTTTGAATTTTTCTGTCTAGCTTGTGCATATAAAATATTTTGCCTTACATTTATTAGTGTGGTCTGCTGTTAAAGTCATATTCTCTAAATAATTTTTCTACTGTTAAAGTAAAAGATTGTATTTTATAATTTTCTTTACCTTATTTTTTATTATAATATAGTACATATTTTCTTTCTAAAATTTGAAAACACTAGAAATATAATGACCACAAAAATTAGTCCTAATTCTACCACCCAATAAGAACCACTGCTACATGTATTATCTACTTTCAGTAGTTTTTTTAGGCATGTACTTTTTTTGCAAAATTTCAATCAAAATTCTGGAATTTTATGACAGAGTTTTTTCTCATATATTATAAGCAATTTATTTCATCATAATAAATTTTTACACAAATTTGCTATTTCTTTGCTAATTTGGTGAATAAAAAGTTAATTAATTGCTTTATTTATTACTTTGAGCACCAGTGAAGATGAACATACATTTAATTATTTTTATTATGAAATAAATTAGAAATACAGTGTAGGTAATGATATAATGAACACCCATGTACCTACCAATAACCTTAAGGAGAAGAAGTTATATACAGTTGTAGCCTTCGATATATTCTTGCTGGATGCATTCTTACTTTCCTCTCCCCAGAGGTAACCACTAGCTGGAATTTGGTAGATATTATTCCCATGCATAATTTTTATACTTTTACCATACATATATATTCCTAAAGTATATGCAACCTTGCACATATAATAGTATTAGAGTATTGATATCATGCTGTGTATCCTATTGCAACTTTTTTGAAAGACCAAATTTATGTTTTCTTTATTTAGTCACGTTGATACATATAGCTCTAGTTCAATTATTTTCACAGATTAATACAAAACCATTTTATGAATATACACAATGTAAGTGTTGATGGATATTCAAATGGTTTTCATTTTCATTAAAAGCAAAGAATGCTGCACTGAATATTCTGATACAGATCTCCTTATGCACATATGATAGTTTCTCCAAGGAATAGCCTTAGAATAAAAGCGCTGGATCATAGGATAGATACATCTTCAGCTTTACTAGGTATTGCCATATTGCTCTCCAAAGTGATTGCTCTGATTTATCAAATAGTATTCTAGTTGATCCACATCCCAGTCAATAATAAATATCATCAAACTTTAAATTTTTGGTTAATCTGAGGGGTGTGAAATGGTATCTCATTATAGCTTTAATGTGCATTTCCTTGATTACTAGTGAAGTTGAACAACTTTTGATAGGTTTATTAGGTTTATTAGCGTTTCCTTTTTTGTAAATTACTTTTTATAGTTTTTACTCATTTAAAACTAGACTATTTATCTTTTGTGATAGTTCTTTTTACACACTCTGCTTATTAATCTTTTATTTGTTTTATGCATTGCAAAAATCTTCCAGCCAGAGGTGATCATCTTTTAACTCTGTTGATGGAGTCTTTTGTATACCTAATTTTAAATTTTAATGTCTCTGAATTTAACAATGCTTTTTTTTTTCCTTTTTGTCTTTTTTCGTGACCAGTAACGGGATCGCAACCCTCGGTGTCGCGCCCGCACCGCGCTCAACCAGTGAGCGCACCGGCCATCCCTATATAGGATCCAAACCCATGGTGGGAGTGCTACTGTGCTCCCTGCGCTGCACTCTCCTGAGTGCGCCACGGGCTCAGCCCTTAACAACACTTTTTTAAGGACTGTGATTTTTATGTCTTTTCTTTCCCTACCTTATGGCCATAAGGAGAGTTTTCTACATTTTTTCTAAAATTTTTAGTTTCATTTTTCATACAGAAACATTCATGTGAAATTTATTTTTTTAATATGGCATGAGGTAGGAGTATAATTTGATGCTTTTTCCACAACCAGTGGTCTCAGAGTCATTTATCAATTTGTCCTTTCTATTGCCACTGATATACAATGCAACATCTCTCATTTATCATTTCTGTATACAGTTAACCCTTGAACATCGCGGGAGGTTGGGGCACTCACCCTCATGCAGTCAAAATCCATGTATAAATTTTGACTCCCCCAAACTTAACTACTTAACTATGACTTAAGTATGTCATGCTTTCCCTTTGGTGCCTGGAGCCCTGGAAGGGGCCCACATAATTACTTAAGTATTAGTTACGTAGTTAAGTACTTACTTACTAATAGTTTACTGTTAGGTAAGCTACTTAACTGTTTGATTAGGTTTGTCATGCATTCTTGATATTCCTAATCCAAAATTTTCCAATATATTTATTGAAAAAATTCTTGTATAAATAGACCTGTGCAGTCCGCATCCCCTGTTGTTCAAGAGTTTTCTGTATGTGAGGGTGTGTTTCTGAGTTCTCTATACTATCTCATTGGTCATTTTGTATAGCTGTGTTAATAACATGCTGATTTATTTCTAAAGCTTCATAATAAGGTAATGTTTCATATGTTGTACAAGTTGTGTCCTGCATGAGAACAGCAGGATGAAGCAATGGGTGGAGTCTGAAATCCAAGTCCTGCTTGGTTCACCCTGACATGGGGCTGTGTCTGCCTGCAAGAAGAGCCATATTTTTCTAATTCATAGAAGACATTGTCAGCTGGGTAAACTAAGTGTTTCCAGGGCTGTACCCTCTCCCTCACTCCAGTGAGGAGATTGACAGATAAAGGCTAGTATAGGCCCTGAATCAATGTCTAATTGGGCAATTCTCCTACATTATCCTTCTTCAAAAGTGTCTGGACTATTCTTCTAGCTGCACTATTTATAAATCTTGCTGAGAATTTCATTAGTCTTGCATTGTTTTTTATTACTTTTTGGAGAATTGGCATCTTTTTGATATTTAATCTTCTCATTAATTAGTATGGCATATCCATTTATTTATGCCTTTTTAATGCCTTTTAATTTAGTTCAATAATTTCTTCATAAAGGTTTTGTAAATGTATTGTTAGATATATTCCCATTTTCTCTTTCTCATTGTTGTTATTGAACATGCATACACATGCACATGCAATCATACTTTATGTGTGTGTCACTGATGTTTATGAAAACAATTTTCATATAATGATGAACATATTTTTCTTACACTTATTGTTCATTCACAGTGAATTTCCTGTTCGAAATCTTATCCATTTTTATTCTGGTCTACCTATGGAGTACCCACCTGCTCAGTGGTTTGTAAGAACTTCTGAAAGTTTAAGGCTAATTATTTTTTGTCATATATATTACAGCTTTTTTTTTTCAACTTGCCATTTGCCTTTTAGTTTCATTTATGTTTTTTTTCTTTGCAGAAAACTTAAATTTAATGAAGTCACATATATCTATCAATCTTCCATGATCTTGTCCTTTGTTTCTATGTTTCCTGACACTGAGTAAATAACTATTAATCTTAAAAGTTATTAAGGTTAACTTCTTAATAGTTATTTTTATTTCACTTTTTAATCCATCTGTAGTTTGTTTTGGTGTTTTCTGTAATTAGTAAGGTCAGTTTTATTTTTTAATTCCCAGGAAGTTAGCCAAATATTCCAGCACCATTTTATGTTCCACCGAACACTGCCTAAACTGTAAATTTGTGCATGTAGCCTTCATTTTCAGTCTTCTTAACTACCTGAAGAGTTAATAAATCTTGGGATGTTAGCCAATGAATTAAACATTTTTGAAAGCTAAGAGACTACTTTGTCCTGCCATTGCAGTAGTTTGTGGGATAATGCTCCCAACGGAGAATTTATATCCCCACATTGCCTACTCACAGTTTGGCTAATATTGACAGTAAATGGGCAATAGATGAATAAATGCATTGATGAAATTAGCAGACACCTTTCAACTCAGGTTTATTTTTCTTTGGAATGGAGGTAGGTTCAATTCTTGCAAGGTAGTAATCCAGTAGACTGGGAAAGGAGAAACTGATGCAGAGGAACAGGTAGGAAGGCATGAAAGGGAGAATTTCTAAGACTGTTTAAGATATTGATTTGGTAGTCAGAAGTTGAAACAAGTTCAGAAAACACTGAGAAAAAAATATACTATAGGTCTGTTAAAGATTATAAGGTTGAGAGGCTTTTTTCATTATAGAAAATTTTATACAGAGAGAATAGTAGAATAGACCACATGAATTCATCACTGATCTTCAACAATTACCAATTCAGAAGTTGTTATCCCTTCATCTCTACCTCCACCATCTCACCCCTTCCCCCATCTTTGCATAACTTAGAATCAAACCCTAAGCATTCTATCATTTCAATCGTAAATATTTTAGCATGTCTCTGTAAAAGATAAAACTTTTTATAACAACAAACATACTGACACTCTCTAGATTGATTTTGAATTTGCTATTTTACTAATCTGGTGTATTAAGGCAGCCTAGTTCATGCGGGTTAAAGTGGTAGAGTGTGAAGAACGTTCAACCCTGCCTTAGGAGATCTACCTGGTTTAAGTCCTGCCTTTCAACTTTCCACCTGTGTGACTCCAGCAAAGCTCTTCACTTATCAACTCGAAATCTCAGAATTGTCATCAGGATGAGGCAACAGATTTTCCCCCCCCCCCCCCAAAACTAAAATTGTGAAGTACTAACTTCCAGTCCAATCCTCTCCTTTGTAAATGACTCTGAGGATAGATTATCTGAAAGCAACAGGACATTTTTGCCTACCCTGTCTGTAGTATTCTCACTGAGGTTTCTCTTTCTGAAAAAAAAAACACATCACTTTTGCACTTTTTCTTTTTTTTTTTTTTTGAACTATAGGGTTATAGACACACATGCTCATAAGAAATTCTGGTATCAAGAGAGCAATATTTAGGTTTGCTTCTTTCACCTGTTCACCTTTTATTCATTTACCCTGTCTTTCTCTAATAGCGCCGAGAACTGATTACTTTTTGGTGTGCCCCCACTATCGGTACCCTGCCTAATGCAAACTCAAATCTTCCAAAGTCAATTTTGCGGCCTTTTGGCGACCAGAACGTCATATAACTAACAGGGCAACAACTTTTATCTCCTCCCCTACCAACAGCCATAACAATCACAGAAAAGAACGTAGCTGGGAAAATTCTGATTGCTCAACCCTCTCCATCCTTTGGGGGAAAATTACTCATCTTCCCATAGGGGGAACTCTAAAGAGAACGTTTTCCTAAAAGGGGCCAACTGGGCGGTGTCCTCTTTTCCCGACGTCCTGATTTCTATTCTTAGACCTAGAGACAGGCGGCTTTCATTTTTTCTCTTCCTAGTTCCCAGACCTTCCGTGGGGCTGCAGGGCCCCGGGCTGGCGGGCGGGGCAGGGTGGCCGGCCGGGCTGCGGGGCTCCGGACCTGGGGACTCGGCGGAGTTCGAGTCAGTTTCCTCCTGCGCAACTCCCGGCCGCGCCGCCCCGCTCCGGCGAGTGCGATCCTGGCCCAGGAGGCGGCGCCCGCCCGGGTTGGGTCTCGGTCGGCGTGGGGGCCACGGTCACGGTCACCCCGGCCGGGCTTCGCCACGGTCACGGTCACTCCGTGTGTGCGGCGCGTCGCCTGGGCCGAGCCTCTGGCAGGCCGCTGAGCTCAATTTTGGGGCCTGGGTGGGGGAGGAGGGAGCCGAGGAGGAGGGGTCGGGGAGAGGAAGGGCAGGCGGGGCGGGGAGCCGCCGACCGGGCCCGCGGGGGCGCTGGCTGCGCGCAGGGAGGGAGCTGTGCTCGCCGCGGGAGCGGTGGCCGGAGCCCCTGCCCTGTCCCCGAGCCGCGGGGGCCACCATGGCCAGTGGCAGCTGTCAGGGCTGCGAGGAGGACGAGGAGAGTCTGAAGAAGTTGATAGTCAGGCTGAACAATGTCCAGGAAGGAAAACAGATAGACACGCTGGTCCAGATCCTGGAGGACATGCTGGTGTTCACATACGCCGAGCACGGTAATCCTCGGCAAGGAAACTGTTCCTTTATTCTCCTCCTCCCCACTTTTGCAAACTTTCTCCTCTGCCCCTTGGAACGGCTCAAACCTGGACTCTCGAGAAGCCGCAGACTCTCTCTCCTTTCCTCAGGGCAGGAGGAAGCTGAGAACCCCAGGACGCTCTTGCACTCACCTCTTGCTTTTCTCCCGTTTTCAGACTTAAAAGGGGTGCCGTGGATGGTGACTTTGCTTCTTTCCCCCCATCCCCCTCTTTTCCAGCTGCCAAGTTATTTCAAGACAAAAACGTTCACGTGCCACTGTTGATCGTCCTGGACTCGTATATGAGAGTCGCGAGTGTGCAGCAGGTAAAGGAGTTGCTTTCACTTCACCCGGTCCCCCTTCTGCTGGGAAAGAGACGTTTGCCTGTCAATGTTCTATACTCGGAGGTGCTGGTTATGGCTGAGGTTTGGCTTCATGAACCGCTGACTGTGATTTTAGGATGAAGTATTGTCAAATCATTAGCCAATGTTAACGGGGTAACGGGGCCCACTACATGTTCCCTGTGTCTTTCAGAAGTAACTTTATAAAACTGACAGAATATGGATGGTGGAAGGAGGGGAACAAAAATGGGTTGAGATTTAGTTCTGTCATTGGCAAGATGAGTTCATTAGTGTTTAGATCAAACTGTTCTAACAGTCTTCCCAGTGTACAGCATGTCCCAGAGATGACACCATTGTGAACAGTTTGCGAAGAGGGAATAATTGACAGTAATAAAGTACAATTTAAGTAACTGGCAAACTCTTGTAGATTTCAGCTTGTTTATTTTTTTTTTTAAATGAATACAGATTTCTAGCCTTCCTTAGTTGTAATATGTCTTGTAGTATCTAGAGTAAGTGATGTTTTATGAGTCCTCTATATGTTTCATTAAAGTTATACTCTGCAACTGTTGTCATATAAATTAAAGTAAAAGTGAACTTTTTAGAGTCTATACCAGAGGAAACCCAGATATTTGCTAAATATCTGGATATGTTAAGGAAGGAGTCCTAAGATGGTAGGTAAGAATGATCTACAGTCAAAACAAAATTACTGCCTAAGGTGATTACTTCCTTTGGAGCATTTTGAGTTTTGGAGAACTGAAATCATTTTTGTCATCTGCATGTTAAGTCAAGCAGGGAAAGAGAATTGGACTTTGAACTCTGTGGACGTACAGTCAGAAAGCCAATGTTTCTTAATACTTTCTCGAGAGGCTAGACGGGTGTAAGAATGATCTCAATCTCTGAACTGGTGTCTATCTTTATCTTTATGCTAATCTCTGTATCTAGTTTCATGTAGTCTGGATGAACAATTTATCTAGCTAATTTTATACAAGGGCATTTATATCAGGAATACATATTTTAATTTTTCTTCAATTGTGAAATATTTTCCATCTGACTCTTGATTTTCGGGCTGCTATCAAACCAAACCAAGAAAAGATGGAGGCATGATAAAGACGCTTTTCTTTTTAGCACTCAAAGTCTGAATTTTGCACGTGGAATATGAGTCACTTTATAGGCACTGGCCTATTGTGCTTGCTGCTGTCCACCCACATCACCCCTTCTCACTTGCCTCTGCTTTGTGTTCAAAAGTGCCGGATTCTGGCAGCCTCCATTTCCTAGACTATGTGCTTGATAGAGTCACTCCTGCTTGGTATCACCCAGGACAAGCAGACCCAGGGAAGGCCTTGGTCTGCAGGGTACAGAGAAGACAGTGCTAGACTGGAGAGCCCCAGGGAGCCTGGAACATATCTACCACCTGATTCTTGGTTTTAGAAACTGCCCAAGCCTGGGCACACTCGTCTGCAGTAGTTATGAATGTCACTCAATAGCTTTGCCCAGAGGATACCAGAGGCAAAGTATGCTGGAAAATAAAGAATAGTCTTTTGATTTGGCAATTTAATTGAACAGAATAGTTAAATCTTACTGAATATTTTACCCTCATAGCTTAGTGAGAGTATGTAGCTTACTGAGGTTGACAGAGCTTGTGACAGAGCCAGTACTCAAGTCCTCTCACCTTCAAAATCTCCTTCCATCATACAATCCACGAGCTGCTGAATTCATAAGATTTTTGTGCAAGCCAGTAAAAAGCACAATGGTTTGGTACAAGTACTGCAGACATGCTAGGTACAATGACAGCAATTTTAATTATTGTTGGTCTTATTAAAGGTGTGTAGAAAGGAGTCTGTCTACTCATATTTTAATACTTCACTTGAAAGTAGTTTTTTTCCTTCAAATTTCTTCATATTGTTGGTGTGATTGGTATAGGTATCCTTCGATGCTTTAAATGTTGAAGTAGCTGGAAGTGCTGAATTAAAAACTCTTGATAAATTTAAGGAGTTAAGATAAATTAAATATTAAGGTTTGATTCCGGAAGTCTTTTAACATGATATTCCAGGCTCTGAATTTTTTATTCTCAATTTTTTTTCATATTTTATTAATGCATTTTGTAAATGACTATCTTCAGAGAATTGAAAGCTAGGCTAGCTGCCCTCTACTTTTCCTGCCAGTCATTTCTGTGTGCTCCTAATTTTACTTCTCTTTATCCATACAGTTTCAACCTTTGAAGAAGGGGAACAAAATATATTAAAGTAGTTAAAATTTTCATTAGCCCCAGACTCTCTCCCATCGTGCATTAATTAGATGCTTGAGTTTACAGAATAATTATAATAAACTGAAACTATCAATTTAATTATATTGTAACTGTGCAGGATCGGAACTTTCTTTCTTTGAAAGATAAGCTTTTAATTGAATAGATTAATGAATCAATTGTTACCTGTGCTTTGCTGCCAGAGATTCTATTTAATCATAGCAGTTTCACATAGTGACTGAAAGCTCAGTTGCCTGAATCTCTCTGCAAAGAAATTACTGATGTTGCTGCTTTACCAATCAAAACAAAACAGGTTCTCTCCTTGACTCAGCCATGCAGGTACAGAGATGAGTTTAGCATCCTATGTGATTTTTTTTTCCTCACCAGAAGCTGTTCAGAATGTTATTTTCTTAATTACTTGGGGGAAAAAGTCTCAATGTATTTTACGAAAGCATAAAAATAGTTGGTTTCTATGACAGCTGGATTGTCAGTGTCTGTTCAGCTTACGTGGAGGAGGATGTTCTACTTAAATATAGGTAAAAATAGCTGTCACAAATTGCTGCCTTTTCAAGCAATTTGAAATTATGTAAAAGGAAGTAACAAAAAAAATAAAACAATTTGTGGTTAATGTGGAAAAGATCCAGAAATAATATTATAAAGAGATTTTGCATAATCATTTTTATCTTTCTGAAATACTCCTTGTTTACTCCTGTAAGCAGGTAGGAAACTTGTGCTGTTATTCCTTGCTCTATGTGTATAAGTCTCCCACCTCATCATTCAACTCTCTGCAACATTCACCTCCACTTATGCATCCAGTCTTATCCCTAAATATTCTCCTCTCCTTAACGGTCTCCTTACCATGTTGCACCCTAGTGTCCTCACAGCTCATCAGTTTTAGAAGAATCTTTTGAAACCTGGCTAGACTTCTACCAGTTCCATATTACATCCCTCTCTGGGTAATTCTGGCTCACAGTTAGTCTTACTTTCAGGGTCTGTATTGTATTGGTATTTATCACATGTCATACTTAGGCACTTTTTTATTAATCTCTAGATGCTACATATATATATGCATATTATATTTTCTTTGTTTTTTCCTGATCATATCAAGTATAGTTTTATAATGTAATAGAAAGAATTGAAGGTCCTTTAGATTTAGAGAGGAATATTCAGTAGGAAGAATGGGTTAAATGTAATCTCCAGTTTGGAATCAGGGCCTTGTAATTTTTTCAGAGGTAAAGAGCAACTTATTCAAGGTGGCATCATGTGAAAATGACTGAGTGCAGATATATTTAAAATGCGTTAATAAGTTCATGTTTTGTTTGGAAATGTGAAAGAGCCTAGGAACATTTATGATCTCTAGGCCTCATCAGTTCATATGTAGACATTCTGGAGAGATCTAAAGGGGGCCACTGAGGAATTCTACCTCCTCTCCATATTATAGCACCCTTTCCCTTTCTCTTGTAACATTGGACAATGCCATTTCTCTTGCCACTGTTACTGTAGCTTCATTGCCTGGGGAGCAGTCATTCCCGATATCTTATGCATTGCCGCGAAAACCTCCGACGTCCCCTAATCCTCCATCCAACCCACTTCATTTCTTCCTATAATTAAAATCTTAAATACTTAGAAGAAATTATGTCAGGTAGAAATGGCTGAAAAAGTACTAAGGCCCAAGTATAACCATTTTTGTACTTAATAATCTTGGTATGCCCTTTAAAACTATTTTTTATAGTTTGTTTTACCTAGACAATAGGCATTTTGATTTTCTTCATCATTTGGAAATGTTATTGTATTTTTTTATATGCCTTTCTGTTATGAATTCTGGAGAAAGATGCATTCTAAGTATATGGCTTGCTTGTGTTTCTCAGTAAGCGTTTAAGGGTATTGTTTTGGTTTCAAATAATTATTTAAAAATGATGTAATCATCTATTCCACTAAGAATGAGGAGATTAATGTTTGACTGAATATATTCCATTAGTATCCTCAAAAAACCATGTGAATATTTGCCTTTCTTGCTTTCAGGTGGGTTGGTCATTTCTGTGCAAATTAATAGAAATCTGTCCAGATACAATGCAAAGCTTAGTGGGACCCCAGGATATTGGAAATGATTGGGAAATCCTTGGTGTTCACCAGTAAGTATAATAGATGTGTAAAAGCAAACTGCGCTGAATATTCATCTGTACATATGACAACCCTTCTTTTGATACATTATATTTGCAGTTCGGGCCCACTCTGGTAAAATCCTTTAAAATATAGATATTTTTCCTTGAGTCAATGATTTACATTTATAGAGAGCTTTAAACTCAAAAGTTTGAATTAGAAAACTAACACTTGAAGTAAAATGTCAATGTTATTATTTTGATAATATAATCATATAATTATACAATTGATTAAGCTGCAGATTTTTGATGACTACTTATGAATTCAAACCAAGAAGAGTTTTTGCTTTTTAATAGTACAACTGATATAAACCACAAGTTCTTAAAAAATATGGGAACTGAAAAGTTAGTTCTGTAAGTAGATATTTAAAAGTTTATGTTTTGCTGTCTTTAAATAGTACATTTATGCATATTCATACATAAATGTTTAGTGAGTTTAAACTGTGGCTTTCAAAAAGAAGAAAAAGAGGAAATTACCTTTGAACACATCTATAGCCAAATCTTGATAGCTATTTTTACGAGCTATGTTTTTGTAGTTTGCAACATAATGACTTCTTAGATGAGACCAATTTCTTAGCCATAATTAGTTAAGAAAAAGTTTTCTGAAGAAAAATATGTTTCTAGAAAAATCCTTTTTGGGTAACTTTGTTTCTTGACATTTAAAAAATACCTTGCTATTAATTTGTGTTCTTTATACCTAGTGTGACTTTTCCTTACCACAGAGAAGGAAATTGTGAATATATTCTGCTTCCAGTGGTATAGTGCTTGGGAAAAACATAATTTATGCAAAACTAAATTTTACCTCTTTGTATTGTTTACCAGTATCAACTATAGATGCAAATTTAGACAAATTAGAGCTGTGTGTTTTTTCATAGGCAAGCATATCTGTGCTTACACATTTTTCCATTTTTTTTTTCCTTTTTTTGTCTTTTTTCGTGTCCGGCAACGGATCGCAACCCTCAGTGTCGTGCCCGTACCGGACCGGGACCGGCAATGGGATTGCAACCCTCGGTGCTGCGCCCGCACCTCGCTCAGCCAGTGAGCGGGAACCGGTCTCACATTTTTCCATTTTTGATAAATAAATGTGTTGCTGTTCTTCACTTTTCAGCATCTAAAGGTTAGTTTTGAAAAGAGCGTATTTATAATTAATCAATGTTATCATCTCCAAACTAGTGTCTGAAATTTTATGAGTCAGTTCTAAAGTATATAGCATTTAATGAGGAATTACCCCAAAATATACCTGTTATTAGTAATTCTAACTTTATGTCCCTTAGTTTGGTTGAGAATTTCCATGATCTCCCAAGATTAGCCAGTCTCAGGGAATGGTTGGAAAACTCATCTAGTCATAGCCCAGTAAAAACTAACCATTCAAATTAAATTACATAAGCGTTTCTATGCAAAGTCTCATTCATTTATTCATTCACTCTCTCACTCGCCCACTCATTTGTTTATTCATTCATCCTCCATTCATTAAATATTTATTATGCTCCTACTCTAGGCCAGAAGCAATGCAATTGTTAACAAGATGCACACTGCTCTCTACTGTGGAGCATGTTAGATCATTCCCAGCAAAAATTTATTGTAAAATGTATTTTCCTATATTCAAGGTCTTTTCCCCCTCAAAGATTTACCAGTACTAGAAAATAAATCTCTTCTCTGCAAGTCAGGAATAGTGGGTATGCTACAGGGAGCAGTAGGGGCAGAGTGGGTAGGAGAAGAGTTGACTGAAAATCAAAGGTAGGGTCTCTCAGTTTCTCACCTCACCAGGTGAAGATCATGTAACAAGTTCTTGGATCTGGATGAAGCTGTAGATGTTACTAGCTCAGTTTGCTGTAAACAATATAAAACCAAACAAGACATGGCAGGAATAGACTAAAGAATATATTTTGGAATTGACAACACAGGGCTTAAAATCTCATAAATTTGAACTAATTAAATACTATTGACATACTTGTGCTAGGTTTACTTTCTAATGTAAAATATGATTAACTTATCTTTCAAAAATAGTAGCTATCAAAATTTAGATATTCAAATGAATTCTTAATGTATATATACAAACTACATCTTTATTACATTAACGTAGTATATCAACAGGCATAACATATAATTCACAAATTTACATCACAAAAAATGGGCTTTATTTCCATGATATTAAGTCCATGATATTTTGGATATGAAGTTGGGTGAAAATAGTTAATAACTGAATTTGAATATTTAGAGGGAAGTAAGCAGTTCTTATAACTTTTCTATTGGGATTTGTAATAGTTCCTTGTTAATTTCTTTGATTTTCTTTTTTTTCCCTTAACTTCATTGAGGTACCATTGACAATTAAAAATTATATAGAAATTTGACACATGTTTTGAAAAGACTAGTTAACGTAATTTCTCCCATATTATAACATTCAGAATTTTGAGCCATTAGGAAAGTTTTACAGGTGTTTTAAAATTATTTCGGATACTTACCAGAGTTTAAATTGTGAATCATTTTTTATTATCTAGCCATTAATCAATTGATTTAATAGTTATTGGGAACTTACTGTTAGGCTGGGTGCTGGAGAATTCTAAGACAGATGAGGTAAAATTCTTACAATATAGAAGTTTGCAATTCAGCACCTCTGCTGTCCAATATAAATTTTTGCCCTGGTGGAAAAATTCTGTGTCCGTGCCGTCTAGTCTCATAGCTAATAGCTATGTGTGGCTACTGACCATGTGAAATGTGAAAAACTGAATTTTAATTGTATTTAATTTTAATGAATTTAAATAGCCACATGTGATTAGTGGCTATGAATTGGACAGTACAGGCAGACAGATAAGAGCTTATGCTATAACTATATATATATATATCTAAGGTGTACAACCTGATGATATGACATTTTTATATTGTGAAATATTAACCACAATCATGCTAATTAGCATTTCCTATTAATTTTTTTTTTTTTTTTTGTCTTTTGTCTTTTTCCGTGTCTGGCAACGGATCGCAACCCTCAGTGTTGCCCCCGTACCGGACCGGGACCGGCAACGGGATTGCAACCCTCGGTGATGCTCCCGCGCCTCGCTCAGCCAGTGAGCGGGAACCGGTCCACATGTGGGATCCGAACCCTCGGTGGGAGCGCCGCCGCGCTTCCCAAGCGGCGCACTTATCCAGTGCGCCACCGGGCCGGCCCCCTATTAATTTTTATAAGCCTGATTCAGGTTTGTAGGAAGAAATAACCGGAGCTTCACTATAGGAAATTTAAAAAATGAGACTACTAAAAACATAGGTGAGAAAAAAAAATCTAAATAAGCAAACCTATGAGAATATTTCATTTTTTGTCTTGATTTCTGTTTTTAACTCCAGACTGATTCTTAAAATGCTAACAGTTCATAATGCCAGTATAAACCTGTCAACAATTGGACTGAAGGCCTTAGATCTCCTCCTAACTTCAGGTAATACACCCATATATTTTTCATATTGACTCAAATTTAAAAAATATTTGAAACCATTTGCTAAATTTGCTTTAATATTTTAGGATTATACTATAATATAACTGAATGTATATAATGTATATATATATAATGTAACTGAAATATCACTGATGTCCAAAATTCTTTGTTTCCATCTTTTTCTCCTTATCTTTTTTTCTCTATACTTCTCTCTCAAAAATCCAATACTTGGTTTTAAACATTACCTTGTGTATTTCTCCCAAATCTCCATTTCTAGCTCAGCTTTGCTCCCCAAATTTTGTCCAACATCTCACATTCCCTCTAGCTTGGTGGTCATTCATGCCCTTGATGTCATTATATCTTTCTCCCTATATGTCTTTAATATGTTTTCTGTTATGTATATTCTAGGGTATGCTATAAAAATCATATTTAAAAAAATATATAGCATTACTTCTCGAGTGCTTGCTAGATGTCAGGCTTCAAATGTAAAATGCTTCACATCCTTTTAAAAACATAATCCTTAAAATACCTCGGATAGGTATTTTACCTCAGTTTTCCAGGTGAGAAACACTGAAGTGCAGAGAGGTTACCTCAGCCACTAAGTGATAGAAGTGGGGTCTGATTCCACATGTTAGGTTCTTTGCCTGCGGAAACCTGCTCTGAGGAGGATAACGGACCTGAGAACAAAGAATCTTGAAATGGTGCAGTAGCTGAGATCATTGCTATGAAGGATGCTTGCTGTTATATAAGGTTCCAAGAAAGGCTGCTCTCAGGGGAGCTAATTCTGAAGGATTGGGAGGAGTTTCACTCAGTGTAGGGGAGGGCATTTTAAGTCAAGAGAACCATGTGTGCCGAGGCCTGGGAGGATAGCATGAAAGAGGCTGGACATGTGGGTGGGAAGATTTTAAATGTTTTCATTAGCCCTGCTAAGTAGTGAAGACCCTACAGGAGAAAGAGAAAGGAAGAAAGAGGGAAAAGACCGAGGGTATGAAGGAAGAGAGATAGGGAAGACCAGATGGTACTCACCATTTCATCAGAGCCTTTTATTATAGTTTTTAATGGCAGGTACTAACTGGTCTTAACCATGTTTTGCTTTAACTTCATCCTTGGGAACATTTTTTTGTTCATTCTCCATTTGGGAATGGACAGAAAGATGATGGTTTATGAATCTGAGAAACCTGTCAACACTGGCATGTATTGAAGTCAGCAGAATACAGACAGCTAGGAAATTTGACACATGTTTTGAAAAGACTAGTTAACGTAATTTCTCCCATATTATAACATTCAGAATTTTGAGCCATTAGGAAAGTTTTACAGGTGTTTTAAAATTATTTCGGATACTTACCAGAGTTTAAATTGTGAATCATTTTTTATTATCTAGCCATTAATCAATTGATTTAATAGTTATTGGGAACTTACTGTTAGGCTGGGTGCTGGAGAATTCTAAGACAGATGAGGTAAAATTCTTACAATATAGAAGTTTGCAATTCAGCACCTCTGCTGTCCAATATAAATTTTTGCCCTGGTGGAAAAATTCTGTGTCCGTGCCGTCTAGTCTCATAGCTAATAGCTATGTGTGGCTACTGACCATGTGAAATGTGAAAAACTGAATTTTAATTGTATTTAATTTTAATGAATTTAAATAGCCACATGTGATTAGTGGCTATGAATTGGACAGTACAGGCAGACAGATAAGAGCTTATGCTATAACAGAGGTATGGAAAAAGTCGTCATAGGAGTGTAGAGGAGAGAGCAGTTAAACTCACTTGTAGGAGTTAAGAGCATGGTCACGAGCTGCCTATTTTTAATCTAGCTCTGCCTTTTACGAGTTGTTGGATCTTGGGCAAAGTCACTTGGGTCACTTAACTTTCTGTGCCTCAGTTTTCTTATCTCTAAATTGAGATTGCACGTATCTCATGGGGTTGTGGTGTGGATTAAATGTGTTACAGTAAAGTGCTTCAAACCAGTGTCTGACATATTATGTGCTATAGAAGTATTTACTGCTACTACCAGCACTCCTGTTCCAGTACTACTGTTTTTATTGACAGAATAGGTGTTATTTCTTGAATTACGGAAGAAGTATGTTTGTTGTAAAAAAAGGGCAAGAGTATTCCATGCAGCTAGTGTGAGTGCAAAGGGAGGTAAAAGAACATGTCTAGTGATGAGCAAGCAGTTTAGAATATTTGGAGTTGAGACAATGCATGGAAGGACATGGAGCTGATGAGATACATGTAGTCAGTTTTGGGAAGGGTCATGTTCATCACACAAAGGAGTACGGGATGGCCTTAGAAAATTTTAGCAAGGGATTTGCAGGATCACATTTGTGTTTTAGAAATAAAATGCAGGGAATAAACTTGATAGGTAGAGATTTGGGCCAAGTAGAGCAATTAAATAATTGTTTTTGCATTTTCGGTGGGAGTAGATATGGTCCTGAACCCAATAGGAATGGAGGGGCCTGTTCAAAAGAAGTTTTTGAGATATTTAGGAGATACATTGAAGACTTGGTAATAAGTTGATTCGTTGGTTGGATAGAGAATGAAAAGAGAGGGAGGATGAGGGAGGAAAGATGACTTGGTGGTATCTCTCTTGGGTAACTATTGGATGATGATATTATTGATGAAGAGAAGGAATAGGAATACTCTAGACTTGGGGTGCCTATGGAGTATTCGGATGGTGTTGTCTAAGGTACAGATAGAAATATGTTTCAGGAGTTTAGGCAAGAGATCTAGGCCTGAAGTATTGACTGTGAATCATAAAATTAGAGTAAAGTGAGCTAGAAATTTACTTCATTTAGAAAGACCATAGAGCATGATAGTTCTAACATCTGGGGCAATTAAGTGGTTTAACAAATAAAGTCCACAAACCATTCATAGTCCTCATGTAAAAATTAATACACTGTTAAAGTAGCTATTTACTTAGGGCATATTATTCTCTTTAAAATAGGTAAAATCACTTTGCTGATATTGGATGAAGAAAGCGATATCTTCCTATTAATTTTCGATGCCATGCGCACATTTTCAGCCAATGATGAAGTCCAGAAACTTGGATGCAAAGCTTTACATGTGCTGTTTGAGAGAGGTATTTATAAATGTCAAATTCTTTATTTTGAAATATATATAATAAAAAGAGCTTATGGCAGGAAAAGTAGAATGTAATTATAGTAAGAAAAAGGTATCTAAAATTGTACTATTTATTAATAAGTGGGAGTTGTCTGCCAAGGGTAAATAATGGAGTTAATTCAAAAAAACGGGGTGGGGGAAAGACACAACGATCACAACAATTCCTTGAACTTGTTAAGACAAGTGAACAGATATGATGTTGATGGGGGGAGGGAGAAGAGGGAAGGGGGACTAGATGGAACTGGTAAAGGGACACGAAAATCAACTACATTGTGTATTGATAAAGTTAAAAAAATGCTTAAAATGAATTAATGTATTTAGGATAGCCATTGAGATTATCTAGGAAAACAAACAAACAGATAAACAAATAACCCAATCCTCCCATCCATGAGTTAACAGGCTAATTATGTTATTATGTTTACTTCAATTCTGTATCTATGAGGATTGTGTGTCACTACAAATAAACAAAATCCTATTCCAGTCACTTAAAAAAATAATAGAGTTAATTCAGAAATATTGCTAGTTTTTGTGGAGTGAATTTCATTAAATCATATGAATCATACAATTGTAGCAGACTTTCTTCCATTGCTTGACAAGGCATAAGCTTCAGTTTGAAAACTGGATGTGTCCGTAAGAAAGAAAAAATAAAACTGTGAAGCCAAGCATAGGTTAAATTTGGTTTTATGATGTCGAGTCATCACCAGGGATTTTAGAAATTGCTAAAGGCTCTGTATAAAAAACAAACTCTGTATGTTTCTTAGGAAGAAGACTAATATGGATTTCACGGCATGGTGCCGAGATTGATAACAGACTTGTTTAGAACCTTTGTGTAGTCTTTCCTCTGGCTTTATGAGGAAATGGGTCATAGGGGTGATGTGAGCAACCTTCTGAGGGCACGTAAGAGCCAACGGTGCAAGTGGTTTAGGCTAAGAATAATTCATGTGGGCCCTGTGTCAATATGAGTTGACCACTCTAATTTCTGGCAGCTCCAGGAATAGGATAGATCATTCGAACTGTTTAAGTCCTTGACTTATTCCAGAAGGACTTTAAACAACTTATAGATAACTATAGTACATTAGAGAAAAAATGGATGAGAAAATGAATAAAGGGAAAATAATGTGAAGTGAGGTTAAGCTTACTCGTTACTTAAGGTCCTGCATATTTGCAAAGGGATGGGCCAGAAATTTGGCTCTTTGCTTCCCATCTGGCAAAGAAAAGAGGTAAATATTTGTAAACTTGGTTTATAAAATCTCTTGGGATGAAAGTAAACCCATCACTCCAGGGGAAGTCACTGGTCTCATAAGAGACCTCAGACAATCCTCCCACGGGTTTCCCTGGATGAGATGATAAAGTGCACATATTTTGCAAGGAAAGCAAAGTGTATTTCAGAGAAAGCGGCTCTATCAGGAGTCAGAACAGCATGGGCCTGGTACCCAGCTCTGGGATGATCAGGCTTGGTGGAGGAGAAGATAGTTTTCTCTGAGTGAGGAATGGAGGAACTTCATGTCTCTCAGACTGTCTTTTGTAGATGTAATATCTTGCAACTAAGCTTTTGATAAGAATTGGGCAAGATAAAGTTTGAGGCTCTGTTGTCTCGCAAGGCCAGTAATCTTCTGTGTTGCAGTTTTGGGCACATTCTTATTCATGGAAAAAAGGCTAACATCACTTTCTCACCAGCACTGTGGGGCTCATTCAGAAGTATGGAGCTGGACCAGGGAATGTTAAAAAGAAGAATCTTATTAAACAGAAAGATCATCAGTGATGATAGTATTATGATTATAAATGTAGAGTAGAAAAATTTCTGATTTTTCCAGGAGTATCAAGATCCCCAGGGCTTAGCTAATTTAGTTAATAAGGTTAATTTTCAAAAAACTTCAGTTAATAAAGTTAATTTTCAAAATTTGAGAGTATGCTGTAGAAACTATTCCATAAGATGAGAACATTCCATGATGTCCCTCGTTTTTTAGAAGAACTTAATCAAAGTTCACATTATCTTATATGGGCACACTGGTATAAAATTGAAGAAATTAATGTCAATTACAAAGTGTTGCATTTTCTAACACTTTTGTTGACAACCTTTTCAGTCTAGATAAAACATATTTTTATATGCGTTTTTGAGGTTTCTGCCAAATAAAATGACTTCAGATGGAACTCATTGACTTGATCAAAAAACTTTCATTGTGAAAAATAATGATGACAAATTTTGCTCTCTGATGGAAAACCATTAATACAGAGTATTTCAGTCTGATTACTTGACATTTGCTCAGGTTCACAACTCTTGAACTGACACATTTACCTGCCCTTCAACAGTCTACCATTAACTTCTCCCTCTTAAGTATTGTAGTATGTTCACTTCCAGTAAGTTGTCTTTATCAGTCACTGGTCAGTTTTCTCTAGGATCTTCCAAATAAAATTGTACATTATTTTGTTTTTCTGAGAACAGTTTGGTAACTAACTCTTATATTTCAAAACATGGAGTAGCTCATATAGGTCGAAACAAAATTATTTCAATCTCAACAGCTTGTTTTCCCACTCTAAAATTCTTAGGAAGAGTTGTTTTTGTAGAAATTTGTATTTATTTAAAGTAGTATATTGTATTTGCTGTGCCTCATACATCCATCAGGAATATTATATTTTTTTGTGTAATTATACCTTTATGTCATCTTTAAGCTTTTACAATGTTTTGCCTGTTGTTTTTAGTTTCAGAAGAGCAGCTGACTGAATTTGTAGAGAACAAAGATTATATGATATTGCTAAATGCATTGAAACATTTTAAAGATGAAGAGGAAATTGTGCTTCATGTTCTGCACTGTTTACATTCCCTAGCAATTCCTTGTAAGTAGCCTTGATTTTTTTTGTATTTGAAAAATTACAAAATATCTTTTTACTGAGTGTGTTTTGAAAATATTTTTATTATTTAGACACTTGTGAATGCTAAACTCATTCATTCAATTGATTTATATTTATGGATACTGTACTGCAGCTGGCTCTGGGCTTGGCCCTGGGGAAACAATAGTGGACAGTAGAAATGTGTCCCTTGCCTTTTGAGAGCTCAGAGTACAGTGGGGGATACAGTTAAGTACGTAGGTGATTACAATGTATTATGAGGCAAGTAACTTATGAGAACAAGTAGGGAGTGAGGCGTGATCTCCTAGCTGAGACTTGAACGATTAGGAGAGCTTGTGGGCAGGGAGGTGTGAGGTGAAGTGAGAACGCAGGCAAAGCGTCCAGTCAGTGGGATACTTTGTTAAGTATAAAGAAGCTGTAGCAAGAGATGGTGTAGCACATTCCAGAAGATAAAAGTAGCTCAGTAAACTGCGAGTTTGAGTGTGTGCGTGTGCATGTGTGTGTGCAAATGTGGATGCACATCCCCGAACATCTGCTTGTGTTTCATTGATGGAGGTGGGGGAAGGGTTTGGTAAGAGTTGGTGGATGAGGCTGGAGACATGGCAGTAGAGATCATGAAGGGCCTGAAATGCCACATGGAAGAGTTTGAACTCTCTGGTGATTCCTGGTTAGCATTTTAGTGATACTTTGAAATCTAGCCACTTTTCTCACCAAAAGAAGCACAAATCAGAAGAAATAAATTTGCTGTATATACTATTAATGATTGCTAATGGGCTAAAATAAGATTTTGTTTTGTTTTGCAAATGCACATTAACATTTCATGTTTCATGATTACCTGTGTGGGTTTGTACAGAATATACATATGAGAGGTCTTCAAAAAGTTCATGGAAGTATTCATAGTATCTTTTCATTCCATTATTCCATAAACTTTTTGAAGTATTCTTGTATGTGCTTATCTAGCAATATTTTCATCCTCCTATACGTGAAGTGGTTTTGAGGATTAAATGAGTTAAATAATGTGAAGAATGTAGAATAGTACCTGGTTTGTAAGGTGTGTTCTAAAATCATAGATGGTGTTATTACACAGTGTGTATTTTATATGTATGTTGTAAACTACATATAATATGCATAAATAGTTTTAGATATGGAAATCAGTATGGCAATTTGAAGATGTGAGACTTCACTCTAGCAGGGTAAAAACCTAATGGCTTGTGTCTTTGTGATGTTTATAAAACCACAACGTTTTCTTATCCACAGGAAATTAAATGCTTGAATGTGGATGGGGCTGAACAGTGGTAGAGAATGGCTGTACTTTTACATTTCTCTGAGTCATCACTGCCAACAAACTGAGCATATTCTGCATTGTACTTTTCCTTGGTTAAATTTATTCATTTATTGGTTTATTTTGGGCTGACTGTTTTTGGAATTCATTGTTTCCCACCCACATCTGACATAACTCCAGTTAAAATGTGTTGATTCATAATGCGAAGGTCACAGAAAGTAGCAGCTAAAAATCAAGAGATCAAGAGTTTTAAACACTGATTCTAACTGCAAGATGTTTGCATTTCCGTCTTAGAGCAAATCATGTCTGCTATCCTGAGTCAAAGCAGATAATTGTTTTAAAAGGCCATTTCCTTTCATTATTACAAGTTTTTCTATATTTAATGTTTTTAAATACAATTTAAACATAAAAATATATTTTTGGGAAAACAGTTGGTTGGTTTTGGCTGTGCCAAAAAAGAAAGAAAAATGTTTTGCAGACAGCATTTTTAAAAAATAAGAATAGTTAACATTTCATTGAGAGATATGAATGTTTTTTCCCACATAGGTTCATAACTCCCTCTATAGATCACTTGTTTTTCCCGGTGGGTTCTTTCCTTCCTTTCTGTTTCACCTGTGTTTGTAATATATTTTATGACAGGTTGGTCATAACTTTAGTGTTATGCTTCTCTTCTCCTATTCTTTTCTCTATTCTTTCCTCCTATCTATCTCAGAACCTTCAGGAAGCCTGCTTTGCACAGTGCTTCCTTGTACACTGGCTAATCTGGAACAGAGGAAATAGATCATAGGTCATTTTAGCTGCTCTATTATGTGACATAATCTTGATTTTCCTACTATTGGTCTGACAAAAACAAATGATGCAAATGCCATTGTCCAGGGGGTAGGGCTTCATCAGGAAGTAGTCCTCAAAATTCATTTACTTGAAATATGGCCAAGACATTAAATTTTGAGATGTATATAAAAGCACTACAAATTTTCCCTTTATTTGGTCTTAAGTTTTTAAGACAAGAAACAGGAATAAAGCAATTTTCCCTTCATGCTAAAGGTGAGTCTTACAGCCCATTATAATAGCAATGAACAACAGTATTTTTTTATAGCTATTTGACAGAACATGATATTTAAATTTGGAAATGTAGTCATTATGAGGACACATATTTGCAATCTAAATGAGATATCTTTGTATGCATATTTGAAAGGAGAAAAATATTACCTTATTGATAATTATGATTTCTTTAAATTTAGGCAATAATGTTGAAGTCCTTATGAGTGGCAACGTCAGGTGTTATAATATTGTGGTGGAAGCCATGAAAGCATTCCCTACCAATGAAAAAATTCAAGAAGTGAGTTGCTGCTTGCTCCATAGGCTTACATTAGGTGAGTTATGATTGTTGGTTAATTTATTATCCCAATATCTGACACAAGTATATGTATCATATGTACATTGTATGTTGATTGATAAGTTGCATATTGACAAACATTGGGGATGGATGTGCTGTAAAGTAACAAATTGCTCTATCATGCTTAGATGGAACTTTAAAGTGAATGGCAAACACAGATGTGCAGAATGTAAAAGAAGTGTTATCTTAATCTAATTTTTGAAAGAGTTAATTTTATAGATGAGTTTTTTTTATTTTTAGGGCTATCTTATTTAAAATATATTTATGTAGTAGTTGATATAGACAAAATGATTAGTGTAACTTATGTAGAAAATGTGAAACATAATGCATGGAATTCACCATCCAACTTAAATATTAGTATATCACCAGTGCTGGTAAAGCTACCCTGGGCTCTTTCCTGCTTTTGCTTTCTATACAGAGGTTAACACTCTATAGAATTTTGTGTTTATACATTTTTTGCTTTCTATAGTTCCACTATATTTGCATGTTTCCCTTAACAAAATCGTTAATGTGGGCTTGTTTTTGTTTCATCAAAATGGAATCACACTGTATGTTGTCTTCTGCAACTTAAAAAAATTAAACCCATGTTTATAAGAATAATAAACATTTTTGCATGTAGTTGTATGTAGTATTCTATTATGTGGTCATACCACAATTTATTTGCCATTGGTGCTTCCCCTTTTTAAAAATACACAATCTGTCTTCTATTCTTTTAAAAAATGATTCATACATTCTGTATAGTAATGTTTTGATGTTTGGGTGTATTCTTATATGTATTAGAAATATATTCTATTGATTTGTGGCCTGTCTCTTCACCATCTTTATAGTGGTTTTTGTAATATAGTTAAATTTAGCAATCAGTGGCTTTGTGATTTACTCTTTTTAATGTGTCTTGTTTTAGAAATCTTTCCTTTCCCTGAGGTAATAAATATATTCTATGTTTTTTTCCAAAACTTTCTCATTCAAGTATTAAAGCACTGTAGTCTGTTTTTCGTAAAGTAGGAGTTCAACTCCTCCCCTGACCCCCTCCATTTTCATTATGGAGAGTCAGTTACCATCACAGCATAATTTATTACATGGTTTGCCCATTTCCCAGTGGTGTGGTACACTGACTGTATGTATGTTTCTGTTCTTGTTGTTCTGTTGCTTTGATTAATTTGATTTGTCTGGATCAATATCATGCTGTTTAAATTACTATAGTTCTGTAAGTCCTGACATCTGAAAACCTAATAGGTCAAGTCATTATATATTATTCTTTTTGGGGCATATCTTGGCTTTTTTCTTGGGTCTTTACTATTTCATACAAATTTTAGAATTAACTTGTCCAGTTTCTTGGAAAACTCCATTGGGATTTTGACTGGAATTGCACAAAATATATGGACCAATTTAAAAAGAACTGACACCATTTCATTATAATTTCTTCTATGTAGGTCTTGCACAACATTGTTAGTTATTTCTAGAAACCTTATTTTTTTGTTATTGTAAATAGTAACTCTTTTAAAATTATATATATGTTTTAACTGTGTCTGCATAAAGACATGCAAGTGATTTTTTTTTTTGGTATATTGGTTTTACATACCTTTCTAAACTCTTACTATTTGTGTGTACATGCTCTTAGGTTCTGTAAGTAGCAATTACATAATATGTGAATAATGACAGTCTGAGTTCTTCCTTTCTGTTCCCTATATCCTTTATTTCATTTTGTCTTCTTGCATGACCCCAAATTACTAGCATAATGTTGAATAGAAGCACTGATAGTAGACATCCTTGTGTTGTTCTTGATTTTAAAGAGATATTCTCCCATCCAGAATAATGCTTGTTATAAGGGTTTTTAATTTTTTTTAAAAAAAATTTGTCTTGTTTTGTTTGTTCTGTGACAGATAGCTTTTTTATTTTTTAAAAATTTTGCCTTGTTTTATTTGTTTTGTGACATATAGCTTTTTATCACGTTCAGAACTTTTCTTCTGTATCTTGTTTGCTTTTATTTTTACATGTAGGCTTTCTTTTTAAATCATAGGTGAGTATTGCATTTTATCACATACTTGGAAAGTACATTAAGGGCATTTCTTTCTTTTTTCTTTTGGTAATATGGAGAATTATACCCACGGGTCTTTAAATACTAAGCCACCTTGCACTCCTGTGATGAATTCAACTTGATTATTTATTAGATTTTAAAAAACATTTCTAAAAATCTTCTCTGTTTATTTTCAGACCTGTTTGGTAACTTTTGATTATCTCTTGTTTGCTTTTGTTTTTCTCTTCTCCCCTTTCTTTAAAAAAAAATTCTTCTATTTATTTGATCATAAGTACATAGCTATTTTGTGTTCTGTATCTAATAACTCCAATGTATGAAGTTCTTGGGAGTCTAAACACACTGCTTCATTGCCGACTGCCAGTCAGTCACAGAGACTTGTTACATTTGATACTTGTGAGTTTCTCTTTGGTCAAGTTTAACATCTGAACATCCTGAAGACCTGAACTACAGGTGCTCCCCCAGAGATGTTTGCCAGGAGCCAGAGCATGAGACTGACCTGGGAGCACTGTAGAATCTTGCTAAGATCAAGATGTCATGTGGAAGACTCTCCTTGAGCTACCCTACCTTGGAGAGAGTCTGAGGCTAGTCTGTTGCGTGCAGTGCCAGAATTCTTCCTTTTCCACAGGCTACTCTGACTTGTCCAGTTGTTTTCAGCTCACAGTTCTTCTTTCAACTCTCTGTTGAACTTTTCTCCTTCCTCAACATACCTGGGTATTTCCTTGATAAACTAATAAATGTTACTACATTTAAGAAGGAATGCTTTATTTTGTTAGAGATGAAGAAATCTGGTACTTGGCCTGATTTCAGTTAATGATCCTACCCTTATTGTCTTTATTCACAAATTATATAATTGCTACATAGAGAACCTAAGAGCACTTACAAATTGTAAGCATTTAGAAAGGTATGTAGAATCAATATACAAAAAAAACCAACTTACATTTCTTTATGCAGACACAGTTGAAAAATATAATTTTGAAAGCATTGTTATTTACAATAACAAAAAAAGAAGGTATCTAGAAATAATTAACAAAGTTGTGTAAGACCTACATGGAAGAAATTATAATGAAAAGGTGTCGGTTTTTTGTAATTGAGATTTCCCTGATTTTTTTGTGAGCAGAACAATGCATTAAAAAACGAATGGTTGGTGAATAATAAGGTAGGATCATTAACTGTTAGAAGTTGGTTCTGATGGCCTTTCCCCAAAATGATCACCAGTGATATTTTGTGCAAAATTAGGATTATTATAATAGGCATTTAGCTTTTCATCATTAAAACTTTAGGGAAAGAAGATCAACATTCATGTAAAAAGCCTAATTTTCATGATTTCTTTGTAGAAATTTATATTTTCACTTCTAGAATCATGACTATATTCCCTGTATAATTCGGAAATTGAATTTAGCATTAAAAAACTCCTAGATAGTTTTAGTTAAATGAATTTTTTAATAAATTGAATTGTTTTACATCCACTCAGTTTATTTCTTTGCTCAACAAGCCTTTATTAAATGCTGTTATATGACCCAAACTGTGAGATATGATAATAATGTCTATACTATCATACTCCTTTCATACTTTCCAAAGTAGTTTCATATACATAATGATTTTTTTTGGCCCATTAAACAATCTTGGGAGATGGGATATTGTTATCATCTCCACATTTACATGAGGACTGTGGTTCAGCAAGTCTTTGTGTCTTATCCGAGTTCATGTAACCAGTAAGGTTCACGTGAAGTCAGCCCACTTATCTGGATTTCTTCATCCATAACAAAATAAAGCATTCCTTCTTACAGGCGGTAACCATTTAGTAGTTTATCTCTCTGCAGGTGAGACTTTACTCATTATGTGTTCATGAAGAAGGATGCAGTTGTACAAACTGGCTATGTGAGAGCATTTTAACCTAATTGAAAAGTTGATTTCTTAAATCTCGCTACATAAGAATACATAGTTCTCTGTTACACGTTTTGCATCTTACCCCAGTCAAGTTACAACTTGCACAAATTACACTAAAAATGTGAGTTCACCTCAAGCCCTTGAAATGAGCCAGGAGAAAACGTGGTTTTGTTTTTGTGATTAGGGAAATGGCACGTGGCTACTACATAGTAGGTCTATAAAGGTACATTAAAGGTGCTTGCCATTATACCACTGAAATGAAATAAACTATAGAAACTATCATGTCATATGTCATTTTTGTATTTTTCTGTAACTTTTTTGGAAAATAAAAAGCCATCAAATTGGTCTTTAGATAAGGATGTTTTTTCCCTCTCATTTATCTCTTAACATTTTTTCTTCCATTTAGTGATGAGAGAATTTATTGTCCCTGTTATTGTTTCAAAAGAAGCCGAATAAATCTTTTAACTTCCTTTTCATAATTCAAGTAAAAACCCAAAGTCAATAAATAAACATTTAACATTTTGTCAAATTATGTAATCTAATTATGGGTATAATGCATTTAAGGGCTGTAGACAATGTTTTCTGAACATTGTCTGAACATAAATTGTCTGAACGTATGGCCAGTCTTAGTAGTATTTGCCCGGAGCCACACAGTTGGTCAGTGGTAGAGCAGCTGTTGGCATGTGAATAATAGTAGGAAAAAAGGGTAATGAAGACAACCCAAGTTTAGACAAGCTGGTAAACGTAGAAGCAAATTTTTTTGAAATGACTCTCCAAGACTAGTGATCACTAGGGCTGGGGAGAATGTCTGCCGTGGTAGGTGAATGTGGAAGAGTCAAGAACAGAGGAAGATATTGACAAAGGAGAGCTATGCCTTTTGATTTTGAGGCTGTTGATTAACATTTAGTTTGGACTTTAGGCTTTTCATGATAAAGAATCTCTTCCACATCCGGTTTTGTGTGTCAGGGATCATTTAATTACACTTACAGATAAATAAGAGTTGCATTCTTACTTTTAGAAGGAAACCTGGTTACTGTTAGTGAGTTACAGATAAGCTAAATGGAAGGAGGCATGTATTTCTGGAATATCACTTATAGATTCTTTTCTCATGAGAATTTCGATATTTGGATGTTGTGTTAATTCTCAAAAAGATGGGTGTAAAAAGGTATGGAATTTCTTCCTCGGGTGGGTGAAAGGTGGTAAAATAACCTCTTATGTTTTTCTAAGATCGTCATAGACAAGATCAAGTAATGTGCCAATGAGTTTTCTCAACAGTATTCCTTTAAGTGAAAAAAGGTGTTTCAGCAAAAGGATTTAATAAAGCCGGAGAGTTTTTTAAGACTTCTATCTTTTAGAAGGCAGGAACATTAAGTTATTTTTTACAGTGAGTATTGTAGTGCCATTGATAACAGACATCTCATTGTTCTCACATGGCGATGATAGGAGGAGTCAGAGAACACAAAGTTAATGTAACCCAAACTTGTGACGTTATTTTTGCTCAGTCACTTTGTGAAATGAATGTTAAAACTTTACTCCATCATATTAAGCTATTTTAACTAAAGTAAATATGTATTTTAATAGGGGCGGCCCCCGTGGCGCACTCGGGAGAGTGCAGCGCTGGGAGCACAGTGACGCTCCCGCCGCGGGTTCGGATCCTATATAGGAATGTCCGGTGTGCTCACTGGCTGAGCGCAGTGCGGGCGACACCAAGCCAAGGGTTGCGATCCCCTTACTGGTCACGAAAAAGACAAAAAAAAAAAAAAAAAAAAAAGAAAGTAAATATGTATTTTAATGTCATTAAAATATCCATCACTACTCAAATGTATTGATTTACATATTCACATAATTAAAGGTAATTTAAGTACTGTGGATGAGAAGCCAGCTAATGTTTCATTTAACTTTTAGGTAACTTTTTTAATATCCTGGTATTAAACGACATA